>NC_041048.1:2006667-2218442 GCF_900634775.1 Gouania willdenowi | reverse complement strand
TAGCGGAACTTTCCACGTCAAACTGCCAAAGAAAAGAGGAGTGGAACTGGGCCTCACCATCAGCGGTACGAACACACACATGTTCACAGTAGACACTAGAAATACCTGGATGTATACTATATGGGGACATAATGCATGGTGTGCACACTAGTCATACTCAACCGTCCCATGATGCATTGCGAGCGGAATGTAAAATGGTCCGGGGACCGACTTCAAGCTAAAAATCAAACATCCCCTTTTCAAAATAAAAGCATTTCTTCTTGACTTCCATTAGTTTTTTTTTAACTCATTTGTAAATAGGGCTCTTGTTTTGAAGTTAACAGGAAGTTTAGTCAGTCGACCAATGAAGGGTTTCTAATAATGTGTGGATAAAATGTGTCTACGTGAGTTTTATGGATCAAATGATCACATGTTGATATTCTACTTGGTCACTTTCTCACTTCAAATGTTTTCAGAACTTTCAAAGTAAAGGTGAAGAATCAACAGATATTTAGTCTCAGTGTGAACAAGGTTTTTAAAGCTGTAGGTTCTAAATGCTCATCATACTAACCATACTAAGGTCTGATGGTGCGTTCACTGACACATAATGACAATTAAAGGTTTTTTTGTTAGAAAAACAGATTAATTTGGATCCATACGATGATCGTGTGTTGAAATATTGCGATAAATCGCCAAATAAATGTTTTCTTGCACCCTTAGTTTACAGTGAATATAAAAAAAACTGACTTTTGAGCTGAAATTTTTTTTTTTTTAAATCAACTGATCTTAGATGTATTGATCGTAGAGCTGTAAACTTTGTCTTTATCTGATAAATATCTATATATCAGTGCTTTGGTGTGTATGTTTACTATTAAACAGTCCAGACTCTTTGTTTTATGACAGATGCTGATGTCGGCACACTTCACTAGTTGCTTTATTTATATAAAGTGTTAAAGTGCTCCATAAATGCATGTGTTTGCCACAGTGACACACCAAGTGTGACCTACATTTGATATTCAACCATGCAAAATGTGGCGTGTGTGTGTGATTGGACGCAGCGTTGGCTCGGTGTCATGTGACTAATGAGCTCGTCTCCATTAGAATATTTAGTCAGTGATGGTCGTAACATGAAAGAGGAGGAATGTGATTGATCACTGTTACATTTACACCCACATGGAACCAACCAATCAATCACTGGCGTTATAATCCTAATCTCTTAGTTTGGTAGCTAATAATATAAAAATAGAAATGGTCTCAGACAGTGAATAAGTTGATGGTGCCATCTACTGGTGGCTTGTGTTATTACAGTAATCTATTACTAGAATAAACCAGGAATACTTTAACAATTACAGTAATCTATTACTAGAATAAACCAGGAATACTAACCAATGATACTGTACATACAAGATTAAAAAATGAAAAGTAAACACAGACACCAAGACAATAATTATATTAACACAAGAATAAAAACAAGGTTTAAATAGGAATATTATCAATTAAATATATATATATATAATATTATACAAATATTCAAGAATATGTAGGATATTTTATATATAAGTGTATTTATATGAGTATAAATTATATACCTACATATTAAGATATAATAGGCCTTATTAACTTAAATCACAAATAAAGAACACTGGGTAGGCATGCAGAATATGATTATTATTATTATTATTATTATTATTATTATTATTATTATTATTATTATGTAAAATATTATATTGTGTAACAACACAGCCATTATTAGTGCACAATAGTGACAATATGCACCAGCTCACATATTTTTATACTGTATTTTATTTTAATGAGATTTATATTTCAGAAAGTGAAAGTATTGAAATACAGTTGTTTGAGATTGCGTGTGGTGTTTTAATTTGAAAAACACTAATAATTATTTGAAGCTCTTTCTTCCTCTTCCTGCACTGTATGTATTTCTGTGATATTATGTATTGTTTTTTAATTGTGCAAAATAGATCAATAAAATCTAAGAAATAAATCATGTTTTTTTTAAAGGTAAAAGATTAATTTTTTATTTATTTTTTTTTTTATTTAAACATGGGCTCACGACTCCAAGGTTGAAAAACTCTGTTCTAAGGACGCTACTGCAATTTAGAAAAAAAAAAAATTGTATATTTTTTTCATTATTTAGGAATATAATTTTAATGAGTATTTTTTAAATTGTATTATTACTAGGTATTTAATTTTATTTCCACGACTCAATGGTTGAATATTCTTGCTGTAATTAGAAAATAAATTACTGTCCTTTTTTATTAAGAATTATAATTTTAATGAGTTTTTAAAAAAAAAGAGTATTTGAAAAACCATGGTATAATGCTATGCTAGTGTGTGTGAATAAATGATTATCTATCTATCTATCTATCTATCTATCTATCTATCTATCTATCTATCTATCTATCTATCCATCCATCCATCCATCCATCCATCCATCCATCCATCCATCCATCCATCCATCCATCCATCCATCCATCCATCCATCCATCTATCTATCTATAGCTTCATATTGTGGTGCCATGTTTTGTTCACAGCCAGTAAGAAACCAGGAGAGCCTCTCATCATTTCTGATATTAAAAAAGGCAGCATGGCTCACAGGTATGTCATAGCCCTCATTTATATTTCATTTTAAATTTAAATAAGTTTTATTCTTCTTCTACAAATGAAATATTATTCAGATTTTTTTTAATAAACTGTAGTTTTACTATTTTAATACCAAATACTGTTTCATACATGCATCTAAAGCTTCCCTATAAAGCAGCAGTTATTGTTGAGTTTCTTTTGGACCTTTTGTGTTGCTCTGACTTCATCTAGAACAGGAACTCTGGAACCTGGTGATAAACTACTGGCCATAGACAACATCAGGCTGGAGAACTGCTCCAAAGAAGATGCAGATCAGATCCTCCAGCAGTGTGAGGAGTTGGTTAAACTGAAAATACGAAAGGATGAAGACAACTCAGGTGATTTATGAACTGTGTGTGTGACAGAGTAACAACAAAAATACACTAAACATAAGGAAAATATACAAAAATACACTAAACATCAGTAAAATATACAAAAATACACTAAACATCAGTAAAATATACAAAAATACACTAAACATAAGGAAAATATACAAAAATACACTAAATATTAGTAAAATATACAAAAATACACTAATTATTAGTAACATATACAAAATACACTAAACATAAGGAAAATATACAAAATACACTAAACATCAGTAAAATATGCAAAAATACACTAAACATAAGGAAAATATACAAAAATACACTAAATATTAGTAAAATATACAAAAATACACTAAACATAAGGAAAATATACAAAAATACACTAAATATTAGTAAAATATACAAAAATACACTGAACATAAGGAAAATATACAAAAATACACTAAATATCAGTAAAATATACAAAAATACTTTAAATATCAGTAAAATATACAAAAATACACTGAACATAAGGAAAATATACAAAAATACACTAAATATCAGTAAAATATACAAAAATACTTTAAATATCAGTAAAATATACAAAAATACACTACATATAAGTATAATGTAAAAAATACACTACATATTAGTTAAATGTACAAAAAACATTGAATATAAGTAGCATTTACAAAAATACACTAAATGTAAGTAAACTGTACAAAAACACACTACTAAAGTGAAATCGAAAATACACCAAAAAAAACATAGGACAACATAAAACACAAAATGACTACAAATACACATAAAATCATAAAAAATATACAATATACAGGGACAACAAAAGTTCACTAAATGTGAGAAAAATATACAAAATGATAAACATTCAAAAAAAAGTTTGTCAAAAACACACAAAAGAACAACAAAAACACAAAATAAAAAATATAGGACAACAAATGTACACAAAATATATGGAAAATATACAATAATACACAAATTTACGACAAAAAAATTACAAAATCAGAGAAAACAAAATGTGCAAAAATATAAAAGTTGATGAAAAAAGATGCAAATAATAATGTCAGAAAAACACAGAAAAGACTTCAAAACTTACAAATAGCAACAAATACACTCAAAATAAAAATATCGGACAACAAAAGTTCGCAAATTGTAATGTATACAAAACTGACTTAAAAAATCAAAATGAAAACAAAAATACACAAAATGATTTAAAAAACATACAAAATCACAGAAAAATATACAGTGTTAACAAACATTCACAGAATGTGAGAAAGATATACAAGACGATTAAAAACTAATGTCTCGACGACACAGAAATGACTCAAAAATATAGTAATAGCAACAAAAACTCAAAATAAAAAATATAGGACAGAAAAAAAACACAAAAGACTTCAAAATACACTAAACTAAAATATGGACAACAAAAATATGGACAACAAAAATATGGACAACAAAAATACACAAAATATAAACAAAATGTACAAAAATGACTCCAAAAACCAAATGAAAAAAAATAAACTCAAAGTGACAGAAAAAAAATTTAAATCAAAGAAATATATACATAGTGACAACAAAAATTCACAAAATGTGAGAAAAATATACGCAATTATTAAAAAATAAGTTTAAAAACAAAACAAATATAGGAGAACAAAAATACACCAAAATACACAAAAAACTTACATTATAAAAGTAAAATATAGAAAACAACTCCAAACACAAACAAAGCCTTTGTTTTTTCTTGTGTTAATACACAGAATGCTTTATTATTATGATATTACTATTCTAATGTTGACATGAATGTTGATCATGTGACCCTCAGATCAGATACAATCACACTTTGTGTGTGATCACCTGTTCATAAAATCCAATATTTAAGGTCTGACCACCAGGGGGCAGCATTGGTTTTGCCAAGTGTTTGTACGAATAATATACAAACACACACACACACACACACACACGCTGACACACATAAATAAGCAAATCTGAGGGAAATAGTGATTTTTGTGGCTCAGGAAACATTAGGAAGAAATATCAGCTGGAGATTGTGTAATACATCTAATTTACAAGGTACACACACACACACACACACACACACACACACACACACTAGGAATGATGTGGAGATGATACATTCATGCATCTTAACTCAAGTTACCATAGTTACCATTGAAATTGGGCTTTTTCCGTAGAGTTTTGACCCACTTACGTCAAATATATCTGTGTGTGCACGTCCTGATGTATCAACGTGTGTGTGTATGTGCGTGTGTGTGTGTGTGTGTGCGCGTGTGTGTGTTTGTGTTTGTGCGCGTGTTTGTGTTTGTGCGCGTGTGTGTGTGTTTGTGTTTGTGCGCGTGTGTGTGTTTGTGTTTGTGCGCGCCTGTGTGTGTGTGTGTTTGTGTTTGTGCGCGTGTGTGTGCAGTGTTGGGGAGTAACGGATGTAATGGTGTTACGTAATCAGATTACAAATCATGTGTAATTGTAATCCGTTACAGTTTAAATAGTTAGTACATTGTTGAAATCAATGGATTACACCATATGTGTCAAACTCAGGGGCCAGGGGCCAAATCCTGCCCTTTGGAGCATCCAGTTTGGCCTGCAGGAGGGAGTTTAAAAAATGACAGAAAAAATATGAATCATTGTGTAAATGAAACTCAACAATATTTAAGGCGGGGGCCTTGGGGTTGGGGGTTGGGGTCGCTGGCGGGATGCGCTGGGTGCTCGGCTGCTTGGGGCTTCCTCGGATGTGTGTGTGGGGGCGGTGGCTGCCTCTCAGCCTGGGGTCTTGGGGGCATCTGGGGGGTTGCTCGGCCGTGGGGGGGTGGCCTGGGTCTCCCTGGCCCCAGCTCTTTCTGCTGGCCTGGCTGCATCTGTGGGCCTGGGGCAGTTCCTGGGTTTGCGGTAGCATTTTTTTTGCACATATACTGGTATATGATGCACTGGCACGCCTTGGGATGTGGGATCAAACTCATACTGGGCTTAACTTTAGACACGTTAATCCCAAATACCTGCTTTAGGTACGACCACTCACTCATTCCCCCTGTCCACAGCCACCACCATTATAGCTAAGCTTCACACTAAGCACATAATAAGCACAATATATTCTACAACTTCACATCTCACCCTCACTGTAAAACAATCTATTCTTCCCACCCTTTCTATTTCCGACCTTGAGTCTCTCCTCCCTGCTCCCTTTCCCCTCCCCCTCCCCTTCCACTTAGGTGTAACACTGCTCTCCCTTTTTATATCCTTCCTATAATAAAATATTTCTTACCCTTCCTTAGGGAGGGCTGGTGATGGTCACAATTAAGCAATAAAATAAATACATTTATTTTATTGCAATAACAAAACATGCATTGCTGTTCATAATGATTGCACTTCTTGTAGTGTTGACCTTTGACAGCATGTGCAGACAAGTAAAAAAAAAACAATATTTAAGGTGATCTCAGTTTTCCCAGTGCTTATATCACATGATTGCAGTCATTTTTAATGCTAAACTGTTGAAAAAACTCAAAATTCTTACAAAATGTGTAAATTTTTCTCAAATTTTGACATAATAATTCCCTTAATTAAATAGAAATTGATCACAAAATCTAGGAACTTTAAAGTGAAGATCCTGTTGGGACTGATATTTGTCACTTATTGCTTGTATATATTTGGTTTTTTTACATAGTTTTAGATTTTATGTGTACGTAGAAGTGTAAACTAGGGCAAAATTATGTTAAAATCACTTATTTTCCTGCATAAAATCTGTGGCCCCCAGTTTTAATGGCTTTGTATTTGGTGTGTGCGTTATATTAACTTACTCGTGCCTGTGTGCGTGCGTGTGTGTGTGCGTGTATCAGATGAACAGGAGACGTCGGGCAGCATCATCTACACGGTGGAGCTGAAGCGCTATGGAGGCCCTCTGGGTATCACCATCTCAGGCACTGAGGAGCCTTTTGACCCCATCACTATATCAGGCTTAACCAAGAGAGGCCTTGCTGAGAGGTACACACACACACACACACACACACACACACACAGCGTTTTACTGGAAATCTAAGTTGCCAGTTTTTGTAGAAGCTTTGGAACTATTTTTTATTTTTTTATGTCATATTTAAACAATAAAGTACATGGCACCTAAAACTCTGCTCACTGGGACAGAAAACATCACCTCTGCTTGGACACAGAGGACAAAATATACTTTTAGACATTTTTTTTTGTTGTCTACTTGTTCATGTTACAGTTTAAATGTGACTAATCTCACTTTAGGTTTTAGGATTTGAACTAAATGACACACATGCACTTAAACAGAAGAAGAAAAATAAGACAATGAAATATAATGCTGGTGTGGATACTTAGTTTAAAAGGAGCAGGGGTGAGTTCCTTTGTTCTTTCGTAGAACAGCAGGTGTGAGTTAACACGAGGTAACCACAGATTATGTAATGACAAACATGAGCCTCACACACAGACTATGACATAATCCCTCATTATGATGCGTTTCCCATTCGTCTACCTGCCATGGCAACAGAAATATGCACAACATTCAAACGGCAGATACAATCAGAGCCATAATGACCACAGAGTGCACCAGTAGAGATTATAATCTGTGTGAAGATGGAGACACGTTTAGAGCAGTGCTTCTCAACCTTTTCAGCCCTCGACCCCCAAAATAAGTCAGTAAGATGATTGACCATTGTTCTAGTTCAGCTCACTTTATTAACCATTTGCATTAAAA
This sequence comes from Gouania willdenowi, assembly GCF_900634775.1. Classification (NCBI taxonomy): domain Eukaryota; kingdom Metazoa; phylum Chordata; class Actinopteri; order Blenniiformes; family Gobiesocidae; genus Gouania; species Gouania willdenowi. The sequence continues at coordinate 2,210,777 of NC_041048.1, read as the reverse complement.
CCACATTGGAAAAAAAATGTGCAAGGAGCTCAAAGTACAGTCAACATTTAAAGAAACATTTCACAATAATAAAACAAACAACCAACAATCAATGCCACTAATAATACTATAATATAAAGTACTGTACAATAAAGAGTCACAGAAAACCACATCAAATACTATTGGGTTGAGTCTGTACAATAAAAAGTCCATCGAAAATTAAAGTGCTTTGTTTAGAGTCATCACAGTTTGTTGAAATGAGCAGCAGAACATTTGATAGAGCGATACCTTTTCCCATTAACCAATAGTAAAGCTCGGTTTAAGAGTCTGGCTTTATGTGTGGCCCCCAGGAGCCAATATGCTGCTAGCTGAGCCAAACACTTTGTTTAAAGGTGCAGTCCGCAGCTCTCGGATCCAAAGTCCCTCCCCCAGAGGAGCAAACAAGCTAACGTTAGCCAGACAGCAACATCACAGTAATATAACATGCTCTGTTAAAAGCATATTACTGCAGCGCTTCTCTCTCTCTATGTGCATACACCAGATTCTAGTAGAAGCAGCAACAACACAGTGTCACTTATAGCACTCAAATGGATGCTGCTGCACACACACAAACAACACATGCACTAGTTCTAGTGTAACAATTACAAATCAAACATAATGTAAATCAAGCAGCAGTCATTACCTTTCAAGCAGAAAAGTCATCAATTCCATCTTCTACTCCTCCAGACCATACACTGTAAAAAAGACAGCGCTCTAGCTCCAGGAAAGGGGCGGGGCCTGTGAGCAACAGCTGTCAGATAGTCCATCAAACACAATCCTGGCTCTGATTGGTTCTTTTTGCTCGGTTGTGCTGCATTCTGGCAATCTGCCAAAGGCTGCAGGAGCAGCAGGGGGCGGGGCTCAATGAGACTGTTTTTTTCACACAAACTACTAGTTTGATGTAACGCTGTCCTTACATAGTGACAGGTTTGGCAAATATGACAAAAAGTCACTTTTATAAGAGTTGCAGACTGCACCTTTAAGGTTTCTTTCAGAGTGAGATTATAAAACCGCGCAGTAATACAAATAGTTAAAACACTCTCAATTACACAATAGTAGACGTTTAAAAGAGTCTTAGCATTTTGGGTGAAGTCACGAAGCGTGTGTAAAAAGATGAGGCGCTGTGTTGCTTTCTTAGAAATGTTACTGGTATTAGAGCACCAGTTCAAGTCATGAGAAAATGTACGTACATTTCTCAACAATCTGCACATCACAATCATTGATATTAATAAGCAACTGATTTCTATTGTGACAAAAGTAAATAACAAGTTCACATGTTTTTGATGTGTTCAAATGCAAGTTGTTTTCTTTACGCCATCAAACTACTTTTTCTACCTCCTCACAATAAAGTGCTTCATCTTTTGAGCTGATAAACCCAGTGATGGTTGTATCATCTGCATATTTAATAATCACATTGCTTTTATGAGATGCTGCAAGGCCGTGAGTATACAGGGTGAACAACAGAGGGCTTAAAATACATCCCTGAGGGGAACCAGTGCTAGTAATCTGTGATAAACACATTTATTTATTTATTCATCTGAATAATCGACACTGTTATCCAGGAAGTTTATTATTCTTATTTGTGCAATAGTATATTAATCATTGTTTTATTCAGAAATAAAATGGGTTGAAAGTGACCAAAAATGGGGGAAAAGGTGGTGAAATGTGATTTTCAAATCACATAAATTGGTTAAAAGTTGCAAATTAGAGTGGAAAAAAAAGACAGAACAAATTGTAAAAGTGTCATTATTAGAACAATTAGTTTAAACTGGCAAATAATGACCATGACTAATCGTGAATGTGGTTAACGTGGCAAAAAAATAAGCATGAAACATGGTGAAAAGAGGTTAGAAATGACAATAATGGGTCAACATATGTGACATTAGGTGGAAAAGTGGTGGAAAGGGTTTATAAGTGCTGAACATGTCTAGAAAGAGGAAAAATGTGTCAGAAAACGCATTGAAATGTGATGTAGAAGTGTCAGAAATGGGAGTAATGTGGCAAAAATACAATAAATGTAGCAAAGATTTGGCAAGAAAAAGTGATGAAAATAGGTTAAAATATGATGTTTGGTGTAGTTACAGAAAAAGGGTAAAAATAAGCAAAAACGGGCTCAAATTGTTCAGAAAATATTATCTTGCATTAAAATGACACCAAATTTAATAAAACAATTTGTTTTGTAAATGCAATATATATATATATATATATATATAACATTAAAAAAAATCTAAATTAGAATCTCACAAAATATTTTAATTTTTTTTGTAAATGCAAAAAAGACAATTATAAATAGAAAAAAATACATTCACTGTAAAATATGTATTATTATTTAGGTGTCCACTTTCCCTTTGCATTAAAAAAAGATTGTTTTGTAAAAAAAAAAAAAAATAGAAAATGAAAAAGTGCAAATTTTAGGACATAATATCACTGAAGGATCTTTCAAAAAAAAAAAAAAGTTTTTTTTTTCTTTTACTTTAAAGAAGTTTTTTAAGCAAAAAAAAACAAAACAATTAAATCAGGTCAAATACATGTAATAGCCTATTAAATATAGCTTTATGTCAAAGTTTCATTGGCATTATATTATATATTTCTAAGTTTTTTGGCATTATATTTGCCTAAATGCATTAATTTGGTGTTTTTTGAAGATAATTCCTTGCTTATTTTTATTTAGTACCTTTGTGTAATATGCATATGAAAAGCACTGGCGTAAAATAAATAAAAAATATCAATATTTGTTTAAAATAAATAAGAACAAATAACTTAGTGTGTTTGTGTGTCTGCAGGACAGGAGCGATACATGTAGGTGATCGTATCCTGGCTATCAACAGCGTCAGTCTGAAAGGGAAACCGTTAAGTGAAGCCATCCATCTTCTACAGATGGCTGGAGAGACGGTGACGCTGAAGATAAAAAAACTGCTCGACAGTAAGTGTTGTTATATCTGTTATCATGTGATCCCAATAAAACACTGTTTACTAGGTTTAACCCTCCTATTATCGTTGCTGTTTTAGTTGTGTAAAACTTGTGATACAGTGCATACTTTAAAGCAGTGGTTTATAAATTATTTTGTCCCATGTACTGCCTTCATATCATAAGTTCCCTCTATGTAATTTAATCATATGCTTTTTAATTTATGGAACAGCGAGCTCTCCTAAACCCCTAACTGTGTCTCTAAGGTTTAATCTACTAATTACAAACAATGAGTGTAATTTAAAGTGACATTTATTTTAAAGAAGCCACCAATGCAAATTTCATGTGTTTGCTTCATTAGTTTGTAAATACAGTCGCCTATGTATAATCTAGCTTATTATGGCATCTATAGCGTAAAATAATCCTGTTTCAATAAATAACCAGGAAATATAGTGTTTTATTGAGCAAAAGTACTGTTAGTTTGTGGTGAATCCGTCCATAATTTTTTTTTTTTTAAAAAGCCTAAAAAGAAACTAGAAACATGTCTCGATTATTTTTTAATAATTGTTAAATCTTTCCGCGTACCCTCTGCAATGTGGTCCTGCACCCCAGTTTGGGAACCACTGCTTTAGAGTTTACTGTCAATGAGAAGGAGGATTTGGAACAGCTCTTTCACAGTAAAAGTGAAGTAGAGGAGGATGTGTGAGACAGAGGACTATATAGTTAATAATCCCAAATATGTTACAGAAAAGAGATTAAAATAAGTAAATAACTATGTTCATGAGAGTCATGAATGTTATTCCCAAATTTGAAAAAAAACCCCAAAAACACTAAACCACGTATCAAACTAAAGGCCCGTGGGCCGAATCTGGCCCTTTAGAGCAGCCGATTCGGCCCGCAGTTGAAAGTAAAAATGACAGAGAAATCATTAATTATTGTGTAAATGACCAAATAATTAAATTGTAGATATCTCAGCTCCTCCAAATACACAAATTCAATAAAACTCCACATATTTACCAGGGATCCCTGTGTTCCCCATTACATGCTTCTATCACATGATGGCAGTCATTTTCATCTGAAATTGTTGAAAGAACTCTCAGTTTTTTATTTTCTAAAATCTTGTAATTTTCCTTAAGTTTTTTTTTGTTTCTTTTTACAAAATGTCCCAAATTAAACAATATTCTCACTGTTGACTGTAAAAAACCAGCCAATAATTGATCTTTTTAACATTTTAAGATCTGGAGGAAAGGAAAGCAGCGACAGAGGGCGAGGACACGACGGAGAACGACATCAGTGACCCTGAGGATGATCTGACGGACAGTCAACAAACCAATAAACTCTCAGAGCTTTATTCCACCACCATTCCCAGTGTGGACTCAGCCATGGACTCATGGGACGGATCAGGCCTGGACGCTGGATACGGCAGCCAAGGTGACACTTCAAGGACCCTCCCCTGTTTTTACACATCTGGCCTAAAATCTTTGAAATGTCCTTATTAGTAGATGTATGTCTAATAAAACACATTATTATGCACTATAGTCATTTAATTCACTTTTAAAAATGGGACTACTTTAAAGTTTAGAGCCTGTGTTCCTCCATCTTGAAATCATGTGATTGATGATGTCACACGGCCCCACTGCCTGTAAACATCCCTTTGTTTTCTATTGGAGTGAAACTTTCAGCCTGATTTTTAGATCATTTAACAGTTTTTTTAATCATTTATCAACTTTTTAGTCACAAAGACAATTTGTGCTGCTTTTGTTTGCTCTAAACAATCAGGAAAAGTTAAAGATGTTGTTGTAAACCTCTTATTTTTACCCAAAGAGGATTAAATCAGTTTTGACCTGAAAAATAATCTATGACCACAGGGGGCGACAGTTCCAACTCTGAGGTTTGTTTTTTTGTTTTTTTAACAGCAAATGCTTTTTTTTTAGTTTTGTTTTTAATATATGTTGTGTTTTATTGTTTTAATCTTGTAGCACTTTGAGATTTGGTATCAAATGCATTACAAATAAGATGTATTATTATTATTATTATTATTATTATTATTATTATTATTATTATTAGACAATGAAGCAGAGAAGAAAAGCTCTCCTAAGGGACCTTTACTTTCCCTTAAACATTGGGTTTACACACTCTGGTGGCTAAAGTTAGCGAGTAAATCACAGATTGTTTAATGTCTGTATATTTTGTGTTTTGATGTCGGTTTGTGTTTTTGTTTTACTATATTTTTGTTCTTTTGTTTTTTTGTGTGTTTTTCTTGTTGTTTTTGTGTATTGTGGCCATTTTGTATATTTTTATCTTTATTTTGTGTGTTTTTGGAGTCATTTCGGTAGTTTTTTTCTTTTTGGGTATTTTTGTAAGGTAATTTTGTGTTTTCTGGAGTCATTTTTGTGTTTTTTTGATAAATCTTATTTTTCTTATTATATTTTGTGCGTTTCTAGTTTATTGTGTTTATTTTTGTCATTTTGTATAATTTTCTCTTATTTTTTGTTTTGAGTTTTTGTTGTCCTCTACAGTATGTGTATGTTTTTCTTCTAATTTTGGTTTTCACTGTATTTCCTCTTCCCTGCTCAGGCACGTACAGTCAGCAGGGAGCTGGAATTGCTCTCCATCCACACGAGTGGCGAAGCACAAAGCAGCAGCGCAGCACAACGCCCCCTCCTGGGCGTCGGAAGAACTACCCGTTTAGCGACGGAGGCTTTAGCGAAGATGACTGGGACAAACCATCAGGGTGAGGACGAATGTTTCTATTCATTTATCTACAAACATCACAATCTGCTTGTTACGTGTTATTTCAGCCGTTTGTTACCAAACAGTGCAGAACCTTCTTCATTGCACGAGTTCCCAGTTTACCCATAACACTGATGCACAGACCACAACACAATAAACAGGAGAACGAGAGGAGAACACGTTGCTGTGCTTCGAAGGCGTTAATTTGAATTAATTAAAAAAAAATTAAATTAAAAAAAACGCAGATGGAAAACAAAAGGCCAGTTGTGTGGAAATAGTTTAAGAAAGAGTTAGTTTTTTAAATTTTATACACAAAATACACATTTGTTTGAGAAAGTAAAGCAAGAATCCAGAAAAGCATGAATATCGCTTACCGTACTTAAATTTAGATTAATCGAGATTAGTTATTGACAAAGTCTCTAATTAATTAGATTTTTTATTTTTTTATTGAGTCCCACCTCTGATATATATATATATAATTGTTTTTGGGTTAAGTTTATTTTTATTTTTTAATTTTTTGTATGTGTTTTTATGTGTTTTTATGTCATTTTGTGTGTTTCTGATTATTATTATTTTTGTGTATATATATATATATTTTTTTTACTTATTTTGTGTGTTTTTAAAACGTTTTGTTTTTGTTGTCTTATATTTTTGTTCTTGTTTTTTTTTTTTTTGTGTTTGTCTTGTAGTTTTTTTTGTGTATTGTTGCCATTTTGTATATTTTTTATTTTAATACGCAAAAACACATTTGTTTCAGAAAGTTTATCAAGAATTCATAAAAGCATCAGTATTGCTCCGTTAAATTCAAGTTTGTGAACAATGCAATCATGATATTCTTTATTCATATTTACATTATGTTAGCACTCAGTGATGGAAATAATAAACAGTATTTAATTGTTTAAGCTCATTTATAGTTTTCATTGATTCAGTCATAAACCAAAATACATTTAAACTAGAAAGCGTTGCTTCTCATGTCAAATACTGGTAAGAGATTATTTTAGATTAGTCGAGATTAATTAATTAGATTTTAAATGAATTGATTGAGTCCCACCTCTAGTAGAAATACATAGAATATCCAACTTTTATAGTCTATAGTATAAAAAGTTGTTCACGTTTCACATCAGTTTCTGCTTAATTAAATTCCTCAAGCAAGTCTTTAGGCGGTGGTGCCATCATGCATTTTGTCCTATTTTCCACTGGCCTGTCCGTTACTACCAATGTGATGTGCAGCTCTGGACAAGAATCATCATCATCATCATCATCATCATCATCATCATCATCATCATGGTCCACTTGTTTCCATCTTTGAGCTTGAACTCTTACCTGCTCTAATGTTCCTCCTTTAATGCTTTTATTATTATTTATTATTATTATTGATGTATTTATTATTAGTATTATTATTATTATTATATTTTTCTATTATTTTTGTTATGTAATCATATTAGCCTGTAATCTTAAAGGCATTACTCTGCAAATTCACCACGAGCTATTTCTAGTACAACATATACGTCGTTTTAATCCAATGAAACGCTGTGATAAAGTATTGATCGTAGAGATTATTTGGAGCCGCTGAGGCTGACTACGTTTCCATGTCTGTGTATTGTGTATTATTGTGCATTGATGTGCATAGAGTTTATTGCTGAGTCATAGAGATAAGCCTTGTGAGGATAGTTATGTAACGCCACTGGGGGCAGAGAGGGATTGTGGGAGGATGGCGAGAGGAACAAAATGCTAAATTAATCTAGTCAGACAAAGAGTTAAAGGATTAGATTAGGTTGAAGCAGAAAGAGTTGCTTCTCTATAGATATATACACATGACTGTTCTAGATATGTGGCACCGATTGTAAAGTTGCTGAAATAAACGGCAACGTTTTGCAATATTTAGCAACAAATCACTCCGTGTATAGTGCTCTTTCACATCAATGAGCTTTTATTTTGGTACTTCTAAAATTTGGGTGTAAGCTAAACATTTAGTTTCACCCGTAATATTTAACATTTAAGATTTACATTTAATATTTAGATTTTGGTTTAGATTCAACATTTAAGATTTTCTTTTAAGATTTACATTTACCATTTATATTTAAATCTAATATTTAGATTTAGATTTAACATTTAAGATTTAGGATTTAGATTTAAATCTAACATTTAGATTTAATATTTAGAATTTACATTTAATATTTAGATTTAACATCTAGATTTAGATTCAATATTTAACATTTAGATTTACATTTAAAATTTTATATTCAGATTTAAGATTTACATTGAAAATTTAGATTTAGATTCAGATGTATTATTTACCATTTCGGTTTGTTTTCAATATTTAACATTTAGGTTTAAATTTATGATTTAGATTTAATATTTAACATTTAGATTTAGATTCAACATTTAGATTTAGATTTGATATTTAATATTTAACAATTATGTTTACATTTAGATTTCATTTTTAAAAAACAGTAACATTATACTTTTACGAGAAAAGTAAATGTCACAGATATTGCTGTGTATCTGCTCAAAAATAACAAAAAAATTCACTTGTTTTTTAAATGCGATTTGTTGCTAATTGTTGCAAAAGGTTTCTGTTTATTTTAGCATGTGGAACTTTACAATCAGTGCCCCATATCTAGAGACAAAATGACCTTTTAATGACATCATCACTTATTGGTGTTTTATGTAAGTCATATTTTGCAGCTGATCTGGCCAATGATATTATTAGTTGACGTAAACGGTGTAAAAAACAAAGTGTTTTTATGTGTTTGTTTAATAGATTTATGGGCCAACCAGACGGTATTTTACTGGATCCAGAAGATAGTTTTTGGTGTCAGGCACTAGAGGACCTGGAGACCTGTGGCCAATCAGAATTACTGAGAGAGATTGAAGTAAGATCTTTGTATCTATCTATGTATCTATCTATGTATCTATCTATGTATCTATCTATGTATCTATCTACCTATCTATCTATCTATCTATGTATCTATCTACGTATCTATCTATCTATCTATCTATATACATATCTATCTACCTATCTATCTATATATCTACCTATTTATCTATCTACGTATCTATCTATCTATCTATCATCTATCTATTTATCTATCTATGTATCTATCTACGTATCTATCTATCTATCTATCTATCTATCTATCTATCTATCTATCTATCTATCTATCTATCTATCTACCTATTTATCTATCTACGTATCTATCTATCTATCTATCATCTATCTATTTATCTATCTATGTATCTATCTACGTATCTATCTATCTATCTATCTACGTATCTATCTATCTATCTATCTATCTATCTATCTATCTATCTATCTATCTATCTATCTATCTATCTATCTATATACATATCTATCTACCTATCTATCATCTATCTATTTATCTATCTACGTATCTATCTATCTATCTATCTATTTATCTATCTACGTATCTATCTATCTATCTACGTATCTATCTATCTATCTATCTATCTATCTACGTATCTATTTATCTATCTATCTATATACATATCTATCTATCTATCTACCTATTTATCTATCTACGTATCTATCTATCTATCATCTATCTATTTATCTATCTACGTATCTATCTATTTATCCATCTACGTATCTACCTATCTATCTACGTATCTATCTATCTATCTACGTATCTATCTATCTATCTATATACATATCTATCTACTTATCTATCTATCTATCTATCTATCTATCTATCTATCTATCTATCTATCTATCTATCTATCTATCTATCTATCTATCTATCTATCTATATACATATCTATCTACTTATCTATCTATCTATCTATCTACCTATCTATCTATCTATCTATCTATCTATCTATGTATCTATCTATGTATCTATTTTTGTGGCTTTTTATCTGTGTTTTGGTGTCATTTTTTGTTTAAGTTGGATTTTTGTAGTGGTTTTATGGCGTCATTTTGTGTGTTTTTGGTGTCAGTGAGTGTCGCTTTGTTATTTTGTATATTTTCATTTTGTGTATTTTCTGAACTAATTATAATAATAATAAGTTTAATGTTGTGTATTCTTTGTGCCATTATTTTGTGTGTTGTTGTCATTTTGTGCGTTTACTTTGGGAGCCAAACATCTATCATTTTATTGTCTTTGTGTTTTGTGTATTTTTGGTTTATATTGGTGTGTTTTGAGTCATTTTGTGTGTTTTTGTGTGCAGGCCTCCATCATGACAGGAACAGCCCTCAGTCTGGGTGTGGACGGTGTCGGCAAACCTTCAGAGGAACCAATGATGAGCCACAACAGGATGAGCCCTCTGCGGAGGAATTCACTGCTGCACCAGGGGACCCACCTGCACGAGGAGAACCAGCTTCATCACGGTTAGTGAGAGGAGATCAATAATAAACAATATATCAGGTCATTGAACATCAGCCAATCACTGTCCTCCTGGAAACACAAGAAAGCAGAGAAAGAAGGAAGTAAAAAAAACTTGAACATGTCCGTCTACGGCAGTGGTTCTCCAGGAAGTTTACTATTATTAGGGCCATAGTATATAGTCATCTTAAAGATAGAAATCCTTGTTTTCATCAGAAATAAAATGGGTTAAAAGTGACCAAAAATGGTGGAAAAGGTGGTAAAATGGGATTTTAAAAACCACATAAATTGGTTAAAAGTTGCAAATTAGAGTGGACAAAACCTGACAGAACAAATTGTAAAAAGGGTTCAAAGTGTCAACATTGGAACAAATAATGACCATGACTAATCGTGAATGTGGTTAAATTGGCAAAAAATAAGCATGAAATCTGGTGAAAAGAGGTTAAAAGTGACAATAATGGGTCAACATATGTGACATTAGGTGGAAAAGTGGTGGAAAGGGTTTATAAGTGCTGAACATGTCTAGAAAGAGGAAAAATGTGATGGAGAAGTGTCAGAAATGGGAGTAATATAGCAAAAATACATTAAAAGATATGCAAAGATATGGCAAGAAAAAGTGATGAAAATAGGTTAAAATATGATAAGTTTGGTGTAGTTACAGAAAAAGGGTAAAAATAAGCAAAAATGGGCTAAAATTTTTGGTTAAAGTGGTTAAAAAGTTCAAAGTGTCAATATTGGAACAATTAGTTTAAACTGGCAAATAATGGGCATGTGAATGTGGTTAAATTGGTCAAAATAAGCATTAATTACGTTGAAAAGAGGTTAAAAGTGACAATATTGGGTCAAAAATAGGTGGAATAGTGGTGGAAAGGGTTTATAAGTGCAGAAAATGTCTTGAAAGTGGAAAAATGTAGGCATTGGAATGTGATGAAGTGTCAGAAATGAGAGTAATGTAGCATAAATGCATTAAAAGGAGCAAAAATATGGCAAGAAAAAGTGATGAAAATAGGTTAAAATATGGCGAGTTTAGTGTAGTTGCAGAAAAAGGGCAAAAAAAATATACAACAGTACAGTATAAGAATATTCCTGCATGTTGTTAGTTATTTTGCTTTTTCTTTCGTATTCTTTGGAAGTCTTTTGTTTTCTTACTCATTGAATCTGCGTGTGTGAGTGAATGTTTGTGTAAAACCTTGTTCTCAGATGTCCACCTGCACGATGAGCTCCATTTCACCCCCGAGGGCCTCCTGCACCACGGGCCCCACATCCTCGCAGACGACCAGTCTCCACTCTCACATCACGAGTCCAAACCCAAAGCTTCACTCAGAGTGTCTGAGAGGACGTGGGAGTCGCGTCGCATCAAAGAAGAGATGCAGGGAATTCTGTCTCCAACGCCTCTGGAGCTGCACAAAGTCAGTGAGAACGTGCACGTCTTCCTTCAGCAAAATGTCTCTATATATTTGATCTACATTAGGAGACTGAATTATGGCATTAAACTGCAGGTACATTTGCTTTGTGTGCAATTAGCAGGCGCTGTACAAAGCATGCGATGTGTGTGTAAATAACTGAAACATTTACAAAATTGCAAAACAGCAGCAAAATACACAAAATAACCCCCAAAAACATACACAAGTTTATACAAAAAATGCAACAACAAAAAAAGGAGAATGAATATTCTCAAAATGACTCATACAATAAAAAGTAACAAGTATGCATGAATTAAAAGAGAAAATATACAAAATGACCCCAAAAACATACAGAAAAACAAAAAAAAGACAAATACACAAATTTGGTCAAAAAACCCACTACAAATACAGTATACAGTACAGAAAAGGCTATAAAATAAAAAAATACACAAAAAAATCCTTCAAAAACACAAAACGAGAACAAAAATCTAAAAACATTCATACAATACAAAACAACAAAAACAATCCACAGATTAACAGAAAATGACCCCTAAAAACATACACACTGTAATTACAGAAAAATGCAACAAAAAAAAAATACTATAAATAATAATATACAGAAAAATAACATCAACATCAACAAGTTTTTTTTTAAATACACACAAAAATCTTCCAAAAACACAAAACGACAACAAAAATACACAAAATGACTCAAACAATACAAAACAACAAGTAGAAAACACAAACCAACAGAAAAATACACAAAATGGCCCAGAATTATAGGAAAATGCAAAAATACACAAATTTGCTCAGAAAACACACAAAATCACAACAAATATACACAAAGATACAAAAAAATACAAAAAGCAACAGAAAAATGCATAAAATAAGAGAAAAATATACAAAATGAGTCCAAAACGACAAAAACACAGAAAGCCTTTGTTCTTTGCTGCGTTAATGCTCTGCTCTGATTGGTCGTTATTCTAAATGCTGACGTGAATGTTGATCATGTGACCCTCAGATCAGATACAGTCACATTTTTGTGGCCTCGTCGTGATAAAACAATCACTCATTAACCACGTGAACGTGATTTAATAACAACCTAAAATCTGAATATTTCACCTTTAGTTTGTAACCCTGACATTCAGATGAAGAACGTGCTATTTTCTACTGTACACTACTACGTTATGTAAGAGACCATGTGACTTAAAATCATTATAACAAACCTTTCAATTGATGCAGAGCAATGATGAGAAATCTATTTAGAATCAATGGGGAGCCCTTACATCAGTGAGATATAAAACATCATATATAAAATCATATATAACATCATTTATAACATCATATATAACATCATACATCAGTGAGACATAAAACATCATATATAACATCATTTATAACATCATTTATAACATCACATATAACATCATACATCAGTGAGACATAAAACATCATATATAACATCATTTATAACATCATTTATAACATCACATATAACATCATAATCAGTGAGACATAAAACATCATATATAACATCATTTATAACATCATACATCAGTGAGAAATAAAACATCATATATAACATCATTTATAACATCATACATCAGTGAGAAATAAAACATCATATATAACATCATTTATAACATCATTTATAACATCACATATAACATCATAATCAGTGAGAAATAAAACATCATATATAACATCATTTATAACATCATACATCAGTGAGAAATAAAACATCATATATAACATCATTTATAACATCATACATCAGTGAGAAATAAAACATCATATATAACATCATTTATAACATCATTTATAACATCATATATAACATCATACATCAGTGAGATATAAAACATCATATATAACATCATTTATAACATCATACATCAGTGAGAAATAAAACATCATATATAACATCATTTATAACATCATTTATAACATCACATATAACATCATAATCAGTGAGAAATAAAACATCATATATAACATCATTTATAACATCATACATCAGTGAGAAATAAAACATCATATATAACATCATTTATAACATCATACATCAGTGAGAAATAAAACATCATATATAACATCATTTATAACATCATTTATAACATCATATATAACATCATACATCAGTGAGATATAAAACATATAAAACATCATTTATAACATCATATATAACATCATACATCAGTGAGAAATAAAACATCATATATAACATCATTTATAACATCATATATAACATCATACATCAGTGAGATATAAAACATATATAACATCATACATCATTGAGACATAAAACATCATATATAAAATCATATATAACATCATTTATAACATCACATATAACATCATACATCAGTGAGAAATAAAACATCATTTATAACATTATTTATAACATCATAATCAGTGAGATATAAAACATCATATATAAAATCATATATAACATCATTTATAACATCACATATAACATCATACATCAGTGAGACATAAAACATATATAACATCATAATCAGTGAGATATAAAACTGCTACTGTGTTGGTAATTATTACCATCAGTTTTATTAAACAATCATTGACAGCTGTTAAACACCTCGATCACATAAAAATCAGCTTTTCTATCGTAGAAATGATTGTTTGCCCTAAAACAGAACAAAATGACAACAGAAACATTCAAAATAATAGAAAGAATAATACAAAGTGATTCCAAAAACACACAAAGCTACATTAAAAACATTCAAAACAAGAGAAAAATATATAAGATTACAACCAAAATACACAAAAGGAGAGTAAAATGTACACAATGTGACAACAAAAACATTAAAAAAAAAACATACAAAATGATTTCAATAATCCACAGTAACTCTTTGTTGTTTCCTGTGTTAACGCTCAGATTGGTCATTATTTGAAATATTGATCATGTGATATATATACTGTATATATATATATAAACCAACCACAGCTGGTGTGTTACATGTTCAGGTCACTGTGATCAAAGATCCTGAGAGCGATGACTTTGGCTTCAGCGTGTCCGATGGTTTTTTAGAGAAAGGAGTTTATGTGAACATGATCAGACCTGACGGACCTGCAGACCGAGCTGGACTCAGACCGTACGACAGAATCCTGCAGGTAAAAAACATCACTTCACATGTCTTTATAAATGTGATATGAAAACATGATAGAATTGTAATATAGTGATTTTTTACTAATCCTAATATGTGGTATTAGTACTAGTTTGTTTAATATCTTATTTTGTGAAGTGTCTTATTCATTGTGTATGTACAATATATTTTATGTCACTTTTTTACAGTTTTTTTTTTGTTTACATTTTGTTTGGACAGTTTTTATTTTATCCATATATTTAATTAATAGTTTGGATTTTTTTTATCATTTTATGTGTATATTTTTTTAGGTAACTATAAATAGACAACAATATTACTCACCCAGGGAGACAAATTGCTTAGGTCACCTGTGTCAAACTGAAGGCCCAGGGGCCAAATCCGGCCCTTCAAAGCATCCGATTTGGCCCGCAGGAGAAAGTGAAAAAAATGACAGAGAAAACATGAATTATTGTGTAAATTACCAAATAATTCAGTTGTGAATTGTTGTTGAAAGAACACTATTTTTTTTTCCAAAATCCTGCACTTTTTCTCAAATTATTCCACAAAATCTCCCCAAAATAAACACAAATTGGTCAAAAAATGACAGAAATAAATGAAATGACATTTAAGATTTTTTTTTCAGTTTCATTCCTAAAGAACATACTGTACAAAAATGATTAAACAAAAACACCAAAAACAAAAAAAAACCCACAGACAAATATTTTCAAAACCACACAAAAATTAGGTATAAATGTACTTTTGTGGAAATATTGACTCACATATCAGCTTTCTCTTTGAAGTGACGAATATTAACTGTGTGCAACATTTCTACTTAATAAGTGTGTGAGATTTAAAGCAGGGCTTACATGGTGAATAAGTGTAACTACTGTTCCTAATATACAGGTTGTTTCTACAGGTGAACCACGTGAGAACCAGAGACTTCGACTGTTGTCTGGCTGTTCCTCTCATCACAGAAGCTGGAGACAGACTAGAGCTGGTGGTCAGCAGGAACCCATTGGCTTTGGACTCCCCAGAGGACAATAACAACACATTAGACGCCATTTTGGACTTGTAACACACACACACACACACACACACACACACACACACACACACACACACACTTTGGTTTCCAAACACTACAGAACAGGGTTAGGGCCAATTTTTATGGGGAAATAAATTAGGGGTAAATTAAGAATAAAGTCAAAACAACACGATTAAAATCGAAAAGACTAATTTAAAGTTGAAAAAAATAGATTAAAGTTGAAAAGATTAGATTAAAATTAAAATTTCTAGAATAAAGTTGAAATATAATTTCGAGACTAAAGTTAAAAACACGAGATTATAGTCGAAAAAAAGAGATTAATGTCCAAAAACGAGATTAAAGTTGAAAACAGACTAGATTAAAGTTGAAATTTTTGAGATTAAAGTTTAATTATAATGTCGAGATTGAAGTCGAAAACACGAGATTAAAGTTGAAAACAGACTAGATTAAAGTTTAAATTTTTTTGAGATTAAAGTTTAATTATAATGTCGAGATTAAAGTAAAAAAAAAAACAGATTAAAGGCAAAAACAGACTAGATTAAAGTTGAAATTTTTTAGATTAAAGTTTAATTATAATGTCGAGATTGAAGTCGAAAACACAAGATTAAAATTGAAAACACGAGATTAAAGTCAAAAACAGACTGCATTAAAATTGAAATTTTGAGATTAAAGTTTAATTATAATGTCAAGATTAAAGTTGAAAACACGAGATTAAAATCGAAATTTCAAGAAAAAAGTTTAATTAAAATGTCGAGATTACAAAATCAGAGATAAAAACAGAAGATTAAAATCAAAAAAAATGAGAATAAAGTAGAAAAATCTAAATTAAAGTTGGAAAAATGAGATTATAGTCAAAACACGTGATTAAAGTCAAAAAGACAAGAATAAAGTCTAAAAAACGTAAAAAAAAAACCAAGTGATTAAAGTAAAAAAAAACCAAGATTAAAGTAGAAAAGATGAGAATAAAGTAAAAAAAAACTAAAGTTAAAATAAAAAAACAAAGATTAAAGTCGAAATTTTGAGATTAAAGTAAAAATCTCGAGAATGAAGTTAAAATGTCGCGATGATAGTCGAAAAGACTAGATTAAAGTTGAAATTTTGAGAATAAAGTTCAATTATAATGTCGAGACTAAAGTCGAAAAAACAAGATTTATGAAAACAAAAACTGACACTAAACACTAAATTAAAGACAAAAACTTAAGAATAAAGTCGAAAAGACGAGATTAAAATTGGAAAAACAAGATTAAAGTCGAAAAGATGACATAAAAGTAGAAAAAATGAGATTCTAATAGAAATGTTGAGATTAAAGATGAAATTTCGAACATAAACTCAAAATACAATATTGTTATTCTACGACTTGTACTATTTCTTTTACTTCTAATACTTAATCTACTTCTACTACGACTACATTTCAATTTTAATCTCAACATTTTGACTTTATTCTTGATTTGCCCAAAATTGTCCCTAATCCTGTTCCGTACAAACACAGATGAGCAGCACATGCAATAAATGGATCCAAAACGAAGCTTTGAAAAGAAAGAGAACAGATTATTTAATGATCACATTAGGTCAGTCTTTTTTTGGATTATGGACACAAAATGTTCCCAGTTCTCTGTTTTCTTCTGTTTCCATAACAACAAGCACACAAACGGTGTTCAGGAACATTCAATGGTTTTTGTTGTATTTTAAACTGTGTCTGTTGGTTGCTATGGAACAAAATGACAACGAGAGGAAAACCACTGGGAACGTTTCTATTGGATTATTTCCTCTGAGCACATTTTACATCTACCTAGTATTTTTCTACACACGTTCTAGTATTGACACTCTGAGCTTTTTAGTAGAACTACACAGGCACACAAAACGTTCCAAAGAAATTAGGACCAGCAATTTTTGGGAATATTTAAAAATATGATTTTTTCATTGGGAATTATTTATTGGAATTAACAGAAATATAGGAGTAATTTAAATATAAACTGATCGATGAAATTTCAAAACAATATTTTATATTTCTGTTAAGAGCCAATCTTTAATTTTGAAAATTTCCCATCAACAATTTTATTATTACTACTACTACTGCTTCTACTACTGCTTCTACTACTTCTATTACTTCTACTTCTACTACAACTACTACTTCTATTACTACTACTACTACTACTACTACTTCTACTACTACTACTACTACTACTACTGCTACTTATATTACTAATACTTCTACTGCAACTACTTCTACTACTACACTACTTCTAATACTACTACTATTACTACTTCTACTTCTTTTTCCCAGTAAATCCCACTTCCCATGTGAGAACAATCACCAAACATGGCACAAAGTCACATGACAAACTCTGAAGTCCTGTTTTCATCAAAAACTGTTACATTTATTAAACCGCCTCCCACAATTTATGCTCAATTGACACCAAATTTAGTACAGCTCATCATTTTTTATGATTTATTAAACATTGAGCCTAAAGTTAATCAAAATGTTTGACTGTAAACGTTGACATAAACATATACTTGCAAATACACATTTTAAATTTTTATTAGAAAAACTCAAATTTCAGAAATTCAGAAATTTATCTCAAAAGCTGAATTTTTCTGACACCATTTTAAAATTTTGCCCAAAATTGCCTGGCCCTGGCTGTTGCTGCCCAGGAGCTATAATTCCTCTTTGTTCCCATAGAAAGTTTCGAACTTTGAAAATTCTCAGAATTCTGCATCCCTATTTGAAATGTTATGCTTTTTAATTGCAATATTTTTGAATGAATGCTACTAGTTATGATTGGATATGATACAGTTATTCAAAATTACTCCTAACTTCCAGTTAAGTCCAATAAATCATTCCCAAGAAAAGTTTATACAACTGCTTTTAACAGATTTAAACTTTTATTTTCCTCCCTGGATTAATTTCAAGCACAAAAAAATGTGAATCAACTACTGGTAGATTTGCATGAGGAGAAAAGTACAAAATAATGTAAAGAGTCAAAAGTTCTTCACATGATTTGGAAAAAAAAAAAAAAAAACCTGAAACACTCGTGTAACATTATTCCAAACTTTGGTTTTTTTCTCTTTCTTGTGTCTCATTCTTTCCATCCGTTACATAACTTAGTTAAACCTCAACACGTGTGAGTGTGTACGTGTGAGCGTGCACGTACAGTAGATTTTTTGGATGTATTTTCTTTGTGTGTGTGTTTTAGAGAGAAGAAGAAGAAGAAGAAGAAGAAGAAGTGGTAAAGTTTCAGGTTGAGTCCGTTCATGGTCCCACTGTGAGAGCCGAACAACACGACATAAATAAGTAAATTAAAAAAAGCACACACTGCACTGTATGCAACAGAAGGTACATTAATAACTGCTGTCTGAGCACTTTTTAATCATCAAGCAAATAAGAAGCACACTGTTGAATACCATTCACTGTAAGTATTCTCACGGACATGGATGACGGAAGGAAGGTGCCAAAAAATGTAAAACTAAAAAAAGGGCCAAAAAAACAAACATTTTTGTACAAAAAAAACAAAGATTTAAAAGCGATCGTGCTGAGAAATGCCTATAGTTATTCTGTTGTTTTTATACTGTGTGTGTGCGTGTGTGTGTGCGTATGTGTAACATTATGGTCGCCTGATTGAAAAAGTGATGATGATGATGAGGTTATTTGTGTAAGTCAGGGGTGATGATGTCATGGCTGAAGGCGTAAAGTATACGGCTGTGTTCGAAATGACACACTAACGTACTACACACTCAATGAGTACACACTACTCATACTAAGTCTAAAATGAGTATGTATGTGCAGTGGTTCTCAACCTTTTTTGGATCGTGATGCCATTTTTGGTGACATTAAAGACATATTTTTATGTAATTACTTTTTGATCACGTTTGTTATACTGTATTACAAATAATCAGTAGTGCAAACTCACAATTTGTTTTAATTTGAAAAAGAAATTTAAATTTAAAAAAAATTGAAACATGTTTTTACTCAATTTTTTTTTAATCAATTACCAAATATTTCAGGCAACCTGATTTTTTTACATTTTTTTATTATTATTATTAATATTATGTTCATTTTTATTTAAAAAGTTGGTAAAACACAAAAAAAATACCCATTTGTTCAACTATAACATTTTGCTCAGAATTCTGTTAAAAACATAGATTATAATGATGGAATTAATGAGTGATAACACACATTTTAAATAATCTCATTTTGTAAATAAGTGAAATAAAACAATATTTAGTGCCTCCTAAATAGATTTATTTTTTATCGTTTATGGTCATATCCCTCCTGGTGTAGAACCAAGACTAACATTTCTATTTTCAGTTCATGTTCTAATAAAGATCATTTCCATCATCATTATTATGATTATCAATTTTTAACTAAAAATAATTATAAAACCCTATTTTTTAAATGCTAAAGGCTAAATATCTCTGTTGATTCTCTACCTTTACTTTGAAAGTTCTGAAAACATTTAAAGTGAGAAAGTGACCAAGTAGAACATTGGTTTTCAAACTAATTTTAGTACAAAGGCCAAATACGGAGCAGGGCCACAGATTTAATGCAGGAAAACAAGTCATTTCCACATTATTGTGCCTTAGTTTGCACTTCTACATATACATAAAATACTAAATACATAAGAAACAATATCCAAGCAATAAGTGATAAATATTAGTCCCAACAAGGTCTTTGCTTCAAATTTCCTAGATTTGTGACCATTTTCTATTTAATTAAGGAAAATATTATGTAATAATTTGAGGTAAATGAAAAGATAGAGGGTTTTTTTAACAGTTTAAAATGAAAAATGACTGCCATTATGTGATAACACCAGCATATATTGTTGAGTTTTATTTACACAATGATTCATGTTTCTCTGTCATTTTTACATTCTCCTGTGGGCCGAACTGGATGCTCCAAAGGGCCAGATTTGTTGAATATCAACATGTGCTTATTTGATCCATAAAATTTAATTCCGCCATTTCGGAGATTTTGTACTACTGACTAAACTTCCTCTTAACTTCAAAATAAGAGCCCTATTTACAAAACAGTTAAAACACTAATGGAAGACAAGAAGAGATGCTTTTATTTTGAAATAGGGATTTTTAATTTTTAGTTTTAAGCCAGTCCCAGAACCAGTTTACATTCCACTCGCAATGCATCATGGGACGGTTG
The DNA here is from genome assembly GCF_900634775.1 of Gouania willdenowi. Taxonomy (NCBI): domain Eukaryota; kingdom Metazoa; phylum Chordata; class Actinopteri; order Blenniiformes; family Gobiesocidae; genus Gouania; species Gouania willdenowi. The sequence continues at coordinate 2,190,065 of NC_041048.1, read as the reverse complement.
AGTATGACTAGTGTTCCCAGCGTGCATACTTCAAAAATGTCACCATAGAGTATACATCTGGGTATTTCTCATGTACTCAATCTTTTCATACTATCTCATGTGAGTGCACTACATACTGGGTAGTATGAGTAGTATGGGTAGTATGAGTAGTATGTTAGTATGGGTAGTATGTTAGTATGAGTAGTATGGGTAGTATGAGTAGTATGTTAGTATGGGTAGTACTGTATGAGTAGTATGTTAGTATGGGTAGTATGTTAGTATGGGTAGTATGAGTAGTATGTTAGTATGGGTAGTATGTTAGTATGGGTAGTATGAGTAGTATGTTAGTATGGGTAGTATGAGTAGTATGGGTAGTATGAGTAGTATGTTAGTATGGGTAGTATGTTAGTATGGGTAGTATGAGTAGTATGTTAGTATGGGTAGTATGTTAGTATGGGTAGTATGAGTAGTATGTTAGTATGGGTAGTATGAGTAGTATGGGTGTATGAGTAGTATGAGTAATATGAGTAGTATGTTAATATGAGTAGTATGGGTAGTATGAGTAGTATGGGTGTATGAGTAGTATGAGTAATATGAGTAGTATGTTAATATGAGTAGTATGGGTAGTATGAGTAGTATGGGTGTATGAGTAGTATGAGTAATATGAGTAGTACGTTAATATGAGTAGTATGTTAGTATGGGTAGTATGAGTAGTATGGGTGTATGAGTAGTATGAGTAATATGAGTAGTATGTTAATATGAGTAGTATGGGTAGTATGAGTAGTATGTTAGTATGAGTAGTATGTTAGTATGACATTTTGAACACAACCTATGTATGTATGTTTCTATACGATGACACCTGTACTCCCTATGCATTTCTGGTTCAAACGTTAAATTAAAGCTCCATCCAGAATCATATGGAATGAAAACACATGCATGATGTAATCGTTTACACATTTTTTTCCTGGTGTGTAAACGAAACTATATTTTAGTGACGTCAGTGTTATCGTATGTTATTCAGTACAGTAGGTAGTAACTCCGTCTCTGTTGTTTTTGGGAAATAAAGCACATGTGCTGTGAGAAGATACTTTACATTTCTTCTTGATGTCATTGCGTTGGACATCCTGTTACATAATGTGAGACATGTAGGAACTCATTACATCATCAGTCATGGTGTGGTTTAACGGCTGCCGTCTCTGCCTGTGCCCCTGGTTGAACAAACACACACACAAATGTATCAAACTTTGTATTTTATTAGGAATGAAAATTAAAAACCTGCCCGTTGAGAATTATTTTTTAGTTATGATTATGTCATGGACGTGTAGCGTGATTTACAAAGCTCTGACATTTTAGCCGGCTGTGCTGCTGTTCTCCTGCTACTGTTTTTATTTCACGGCTACTGCTTCGTTTGTTTGCTACGGAAGAGGATTAGGGCCAATTTTGATGGCGAATAGAATGTTGGTCGAATCCAGAATAAAGTCGAAATGTGGAGAATAAAGTTGAAATATCAAGATTAATGAATAAAGTTGAAGTAGTTTTTTCATTACAGTTGTCAAAAAAAATAGAATTCTTAATATAATGTACATAATATACTAATATTTTAAGTGCCATAAAACACAGTGACTGTACAAAATATAGATGAATTCATGTGTTGTTCTTTTAGATATACAGGTAAAAGTATGGGACCATTTCACTGAAAACTTGTGAGACTTTAGGTTGGTTCTTCTGTTGCGCAATGGGTTTAAATGGTGAAGCGACGCTGCAGCCAGCAGTTCATGTATGGAACTTTAAAAAAAAGTACAGTTTATGGTTATTTATGAGGATTTAATTTATTTTAAAGCAGTTTTTCGGCAGAAAATCTTTGTCTGCATCTGGTTCAGTAACATAAAACATAAAAATGAAAGAAGTTATCAATCTATATGGAAATATCTGCAGCATTATGAAAAAAACCCTCTTATTTTTTATTATCTTACCTTTTTTTGTTACAATAATCACTTTTGTGTATTTAATGTGTATTAAAATGTGATCAGAAATGCCAGACATATGATTCTGTATGGGGCTTTTAATAAGCGTTGGTATTGTTGTTGATGTTGTTGTTTTTTTTTTCAGATTATGTAAAGTTATATTCTCTGTAAATAATATTTTTATAAGTCAATAATCCTCTTCCAAAGGATGAAAACATAAAGTGCACACTGGATAAATAAAACATATGATTATGCTGTTGTTGTTGTTGATGATGTTTGGATTTTTTTTTTCTATTTCTATGAAACAAAAAGTGTAATGATATACTTCTCTTTTTGAGAGGAGGAAAAATATTAAAAGGAGGAAAAATAAAAAAATAAAAAAAAGTCTACTTTGATGTCAGGTGTGGGATGTTGTGCTTTTATTTGTGTGACACAAACACTTTCATTATAAGATTGTCACGTTCTCATTCAGTTGGATTTGTGTTTAAAAATATCACCAAAAGACAAAAGCCAGACACGTTTAATGTTTGGATGAAAAAACTCAGCCAGATGCTTGTTTTTATTGATTATGTCACAAAATGAAAGTTCAACACATTTAAAGAAAAACCGTCAGTGCCAAGGCATAAAAATGGAAACACTTTGGATTTTCTTTTCCTCAGATAAGAAAAAAAAAATAATATTTTTTTTCTGAGATAAGGCTAAAGGATAAAAATAGAAAATATTTAAACACAATTTTAAGATAAGACAAAAGTGAGGCATAAATCAAACAAAGGCAGTGAAGGCGAGAGACATTTATCGCCACTTGCAGCTATATTTAAAATTTTTCCTGAGATAAAAGGGATGAAAATGGGGGAAAAAAAGATTTTTTTTTTTAAGATAAAGCTAAAGTATGTAATATAAATCGAAAAGATTTAAAAAATTTTTGAGATAAAACAAAAGTAAGGCATAAAAATTGAAAAAATTGGGAATTTTTTGAGATTAGTAAGAAAGTAAGTGATAAAGATTGAATATATATATATATATAAAAATGAGATAAGACTATAGTAAGGCATAAAAATATAGAAAAAAAGATTTTTTCAGATAAGGTTAAAGTAAGGGGTAAAAATGTAAAAAGAAATTGAGATAAGAATATAGGAAGGCAGAAAAATGGAAAGTACACTGAAAAAATAATGTTTGGATTTCTATTTCTATTCTTTAGTGTGTGTGTGTGTGTGCGTGTGCGTGTGTGTGTGTGACACAAACACTTTAATTCTAAGATTAATTTAATCACATACTGTAAGTTCCCATTCTGTTTTTATGTTGTAGTTTCCCTTCACTCTGACCCATAATAAACACTAATGTGTGTAGTAGTGTGTAGCAAGTAATTGTTTGTACGGTTTATTGGCTTATAATTGTCAAGGAAAGAGTCGTATGTAGGTAGCCATTATGGAAAGTGTTTGGTTTATCCCTTCCTGTGTGTGTGTGTGTGTGTGTGTGTGTGTGTGTGTGTGTGTGTGTGTGTGTGTGTGTGTGTGTGTGTGTGTGTGTGTGTGTGTGTGCGTGTGCGTGTGCGTGCGTGTGTGTGTGTACTGCTGACTTAAACATTCCCAGGAGGCTTGTATTACATAATGTCTACATGCACAAACTCTGTTTCTGCAGAACGTTTCTAGGAACATTTTTAGTTTTTTTTTTTTTTTCCATCAGACTCGAGGCCTCAACGCATGCACACAAATGTGCTTATATAACCTACAGACCTAAAGATATAGAAAACTAACTAAATTCATAAAGACAAAAGCAAGACACGTTCAATGTTAGGATTGAAAAACCTAATGCATGTTTTTACTAAATAGGTCACAAATAAAAAGTTTAACACATTTCAAGAAAAAACAGAAGCTCAAGCTTTACCTCACTGTTATGAGTTTCTACTTCTACCTTTCTTTACGCAACCATCAAGAGGAACCTGGTTCAAATCTATAACGCCAAAAAGTGAAGGTAAGGAATAAAAAGGCAGAAAAAGAATTCAAGTGCCACCTCAAAACAGAGGTAAGGCTATAACAAGGCTTAAAAATGTTCAAAAAGAAATCTCAAACGCTTTGAAACAGAGGTAAGGAATAGTAAGGTGATTTTTGTTTTTTGTGCCGTACTGCTTTCTTAGCCCTGTTTAAGTATGTGCATGTTATTTGCAGTAGTTTTTAGGGTCTATTGATGGTCCTAAATCAATTTTTTTTTTTTTTTAAATTTTGAAAAAATATGCCTTACTATAGCCGTACTTTTGCTTTTGGGTGATTTTTGTTTTTTGTCATTTTTTGTACCGTACTGCTTTCTTAGCCCTGTTTAAGTATGTGCATTATATTTGCAGTAGTTTTTAGGGTCTAATGATGGTCCTAACTCAATTTTTTTTTTTTTAGATTTTGAAATTTTTTAAAAAAATATGCCTTGCTATAGCCTTACTTTTGATTTTTGGTGATTTTAGTTTTTTGTCATTTTTTGTGCCTTACTGCTTTCTTAGCCTTGTTTAAGTATGTGCATTATATTTGCAGTAGTTTTTAGTGTCTATTGATGGTCCTAACTCAAATTTTTTTTTTTTTTTTTTTTTTTTTTGAAAAAATATGCCTTGCTATAGCCTTACTTTTGATTATGGGTGATTTTTGTTTTTTGTCATTTTTTGTACCTTACTGCTTTCTTAGCCCTGTTTAGGTATGTGCATTATATTTGCAGTAGTTTTTAGAGTTTAATTCTGGTCTTAACTGAATTTTTTTTTTTAAATTTTTAAATTTTTTTGAAAAAATATGCCTTGCTATAGCCTTACTTTTGATTTTTGGTGATTTTAGTTTTTTGTCATTTTTTGTACCTTACTGCTTTCTTAGCCCTGTTTAAGTATGTGCATGTTATTTGCAGTAGTTTTTAGGGTCTAATGATGGTCCTAACTCAATTTTTTTTTTTTTTTGAAAAAATATGCCTTGCCTATAGCCTTACTTTTGATTTTGGGTGATTTTTGTTTTTTGTCATTTTTTGTGCCGTACTGCTTTCTTAGCCCTGTTTAAGTATGTGCATTATATTTGCAGTACTTTTTAGGGTCAAATGATGGTCCTAACTCATTTTTTTTTTTTTTTTTTTTAATTTTTGAAAAAATATGCCTTGTTATAGCCTTACTTTTGATTTTTGGTGATTTTAGTTTTTTGTCATTTTTTGTACCTTACTGCTTTCTTAGCCCAGTTTAAGTATGTGCATTATATTTGCAGTAGTTTTTAGGGTCTAATGATGGTCCTAACTCAATTTTTTTTTTTTTTTTTTTGAAATTTTTGAAAAAATATGCCTTGCTATAGCCTTGCTTTTTATTTTTGGTGATTTTAGTTTTTTGTCACTTTTTGTACCTTACTGCTTTCTTAGCCCTGTTTAAGTATGTGCATGTTATTTGCAGTAGTTTTTAGGGTCTAATGATGGTCCTAACTCAATTTTTTTTTTTTTTTTGAAAAAATATGCCTTGCTATAGCCTTACTTTTGATTTTTGGTGATTTTAGTTTTTGTAATTTTTTGTGCCTTACTGCTTTCTTTGCCCAATTTAAGTATGTGCATGTTATTTGCAGTAGTTTTTAGGGTCTAATGATGGTCCGAACTCAATTTTTTTTTTTTTTTTTGAAATTTTTGAAAAAATATGCCTTGCTCGAGCCTTGCTGAATATTTTTGGTGATTTTAGTTTTTTGTCACTTTTTGTACCTTACTGCTTTCTTAGCCCTGTTTAAGTATGTGCATTATATTTGCAGTAGTTTTTAGGGTCTAATGATGGTCCTAACTCAATTTTTTTTTTTTTTTTTTTTTATTTTTTTTTGAAAAAATATGCCTTGCTATAGCCTTACTTTTGATTTTTGGTGATTTTAGTTTTTTGTCATTTTTTGTACCTTACTGCTTTCTTAGCCCTGTTTAAGTATGTGCATTATATTTGCAGTAGTTTTTAGGGTCTAATGATGGTCCTAACTCAATTTTTTTTTTTTTTTTTTGAAATTTTTGAAAAAATATGCCTTGCTATAGCCTTACTTTTGATTTTTGGTGATTTTAGTTTTTTGTCGTTTTTTGTACCTTACTGCTTTCTTAGCCCTGTTTAAGTATGTGCATTATATTTGCAGTAGTTTTTAGAGTTTAATTCTGGTCTTAACTCAATTTTTTTTTTTAAATTTTTAAATTTTTGAAAAAAATATGCCTTGCTATAGCCTTACTTTTGATTTTTGGTGATTTTAGTTTTTTGTAATTTTTTGTGCCTTACTGCTTTCTTTGCCCAATTTAAGTATGTGCATTATATTTGCAGTAGTTTTTAGGGTCAAATGATGGTCCTAACTCAATTTTTTTTTTTTTTGACATTTTTGAAAAAATATGCCTTGCTATATATAGCCTTATTTTGATTTTTGGTGATTTTAGTTTTTTGTCATTTTTTGTACCTTACTGCTTTCTTAGCCCTGTTTAAGTATGTGCATGTTATTTGCAGTAGTTTTTAGGGTCAAATGATGGTCCTAACTCATTTTTTTTTTTTTTTTTTTTAATTTTTGAAAAAATATGCCTTGTTATAGCCTTACTTTTGATTTTTGGTGATTTTAGTTTTTTGTCATTTTTTGTACCTTACTGCTTTCTTAGCCCAGTTTAAGTATGTGCATTATATTTGCAGTAGTTTTTAGGGTCTAATGATGGTCCTAACTCAATTTTTTTTTTTTTTTTGAAAAAATATGCCTTGCTATAGCCTTACTTTTGATTTTTGGTGATTTTAGTTTTTGTAATTTTTTGTGCCTTACTGCTTTCTTTGCCCAATTTAAGTATGTGCATGTTATTTGCAGTAGTTTTTAGGGTCTAATGATGGTCCGAACTCAATTTTTTTTTTTTTTTTGAAATTTTTGAAAAAATATGCCTTGCTCGAGCCTTGCTGAATATTTTTGGTGATTTTAGTTTTTTGTCGTTTTTTGTACCTTACTGCTTTCTTAGCCCTGTTTAAGTATGTGCATTATATTTGCAGTAGTTTTTAGAGTTTAATTCTGGTCTTAACTCAATTTTTTTTTTTAAATTTTTAAATTTTTGAAAAAAATATGCCTTGCTATAGCCTTACTTTTGATTTTTGGTGATTTTAGTTTTTTGTAATTTTTTGTGCCTTACTGCTTTCTTTGCCCAATTTAAGTATGTGCATTATATTTGCAGTAGTTTTTAGGGTCAAATGATGGTCCTAACTCAATTTTTTTTTTTTTTTACATTTTTGAAAAAATATGCCTTGCTATAGCCTTATTTTGATTTTTGGTGATTTTAGTTTTTTGTCATTTTTTGTACCTTACTGCTTTCTTAGCCCTGTTTAAGTATGTGCATGTTATTTGCAGTAGTTTTTAGGGTCTAATGATGGTCCTAACTCAATTTTTTTTTTTTTTTTGAAATTTTTGAAAAAATATGCCTTGCTATAGCCTTACTTTTGATTTTGGGTGATTTTTGTTTTTTGTCATTTTTTGTGCCTTATTGCGTTCTTTGCCCTGTTTAAGTATGTGCATGTTATTTGCAGTAGTTTTTAGGGTCAAATATTGGTCCTAACTCAATTTTTTTTTTTTTAATTTTTGAAAAAATATGCCTTGTTATAGCCTTACTTTTGATTTTGGGTGATTTTTGTTTTTTGTCATTTTTTGTACCTTACTGCTTTCTTAACCCTGTTTAAGTATGTGCATTATATTTGCAGTAGTTTTTAGGGTCTATTGATGGTCCTAACTCAATTTTTTTTTTTTTTAATTTTTGAAAAAATATGCCTTGTTATAGCCTTACTTTTGATTTTGGGTGATTTTTGTTTTTTGTCATTTTTTGTACCTTACTGCTTTCTTAACCCTGTTTAAGTATGTGCATTATATTTGCAGTAGTTTTTAGGGTCTATTGATGGTCCTAAATCAATTTTTTTTTTTTATAATTTTTGAAAAAATATGCCTTGTTATAGCCTTACTTTTGATTTTGGGTGATTTTTGTTTTTTGTCATTTTTTGTGCCGTACTGCTTTCTTAGCCCTGTTTAAGTATGTGCATTATATTTGGAGTACTTTTTAGGGTCAAATGATGGTCCTAACTCTTTTTTTTTTTTTTTTTTGAATTTTTGAAAAAATATGCCTTGCTATAGCCTTGCTTTTTATTTTTGGTGATTTTAGTTTTTTGTCACTTTTTGTACCTTACTGCTTTCTTAGCCCTGTTTAAGTATGTGCATGTTATTTGCAGTAGTTTTTGGGGTCTAATGATGGCCCTAACTCAATTTTTTTTTTTTTTTTGAAAAAATATGCCTTGCTATAGCCTTACTTTTGATTTTTGGTGATTTTAGTTTTTTGTCGTTTTTTGTACCTTACTGCTTCCTTAGCCCTGTTTAAGTATGTGCATTATATTTGCAGTAGTTTTTAGAGTTTAATTCTGGTCTTAACTCAATTTTTTTTTTTAAATTTTTAAATTTTTGAAAAAAATATGCCTTGCTATAGCCTTACTTTTGATTTTTGGTGATTTTAGTTTTTTGTCATTTTTTGTACCTTACTGCTTTCTTAGCCCTGTTTAAGTATGTGCATTATATTTGCAGTAGTTTTTAGGGTCTAATGATGGTCCTAACTCAAATTTTTTTTTTTTTTTTTTTTGAAAAAATATGCCTTGCTATAGCCTTACTTTTGATTTTTGGTGATTTTAGTTTTTTGTCGTTTTTTGTACCTTACTGCTTTCTTAGCCCTGTTTAAGTATGTGCATTATATTTGCAGTAGTTTTTAGAGTTTAATTCTGGTCTTAACTCAATTTTTTTTTTTAAATTTTTAAATTTTTGAAAAAAATATGCCTTGCTATAGCCTTACTTTTGATTTTTGGTGATTTTAGTTTTTTGTCATTTTTTGTACCTTACTGCTTTCTTAGCCCTGTTTAAGTATGTGCATGTTATTTGCAGTAGTTTTTAGGGTCTATTGATGGTCCTAACTCAATTTTTTTTTTTTTTTAATTTTTGAAAAAATATGCCTTGCTATAGCCTTACCTTAAAAAAATTGTCAAAATCCTTGAAACGGAGGTAAGGCTATAGTCAGATCTCAGAAGCTAAGCAGGGCTGGACCTGGTTAGAACTTGAATGGGAGACCACGGAAAAGTCATGAAGCCTTACCTCCATTTTGAAACATTTAAAAATGTTTTGCTAAAAAATATGCCTTGCTATAGCCTTACTTTTGATTTTGGGTGATTTTAGTTTTTTGTCATTTTTTGTGCCGTACTGCTTTCTTAGCCCTGTTTAGGTATGTGCATTATATTTGCAGTAGTTTTTAGAGTTTAATTCTGGTCTTAACTGAATTTTTTTTTTTAAATTTTTAAATTTTTGAAAAAAATATGCCTTGCTATAGCCTTACTTTTGATTTTTGGTGATTTTAGTTTTTGTAATTTTTTGTGCCTTACTGCTTTTTTTGCCCAATTTAAGTATGTGCATGTTATTTGCAGTAGTTTTTAGGGTCTAATGATGGTCCGAACTCAATTTTTTTTTTTTTTTTTGAAATTTTTGAAAAAATATGCCTTGCTCGAGCCTTGCTTTTTATTTTTGGTGATTTTAGTTTTTTGTCACTTTTTGTACCTTACTGCTTTCTTAGCCCTGTTTAAGTATGTGCATTATATTTGCAGTAGTTTTTAGGGTCTAATGATGGTCCTAACTCAATTTTTTTTTTTTTTATTTTTTTTTTTTTTTGAAAAAATATGCCTTGCTATAGCTTTACTTTTGATTTTTGGTGATTTTAGTTTTTTGTCGTTTTTTGTACCTTACTGCTTTCTTAGCCCTGTTTAAGTATGTGCATTATATTTGCAGTAGTTTTTAGGGTCTAATGATGGTCCTAACTCAAGTTTTTTTTTTTTTTTTTGAAATTTTTGAAAAAATATGCCTTGCTATAGCCTTACTTTTGATTTTTGGTGATTTTAGTTTTTTGTCGTTTTTTGTACCTTACTGCTTTCTTAGCCCTGTTTAAGTATGTGCATTATATTTGCAGTAGTTTTTAGAGTTTAATTCTGGTCTTAACTCAATTTTTTTTTTTAAATTTTTAAATTTTTGAAAAAAATATGCCTTGCTATAGCCTTACTTTTGATTTTTGGTGATTTTAGTTTTTTGTAATTTTTTGTGCCTTACTGCTTTCTTTGCCCAATTTAAGTATGTGCATTATATTTGCAGTAGTTTTTAGGGTCAAATGATGGTCCTAACTCAATTTTTTTTTTTTTTGACATTTTTGAAAAAATATGCCTTGCTATAGCCTTATTTTGATTTTTGGTGATTTTAGTTTTTTGTCATTTTTTGTACCTTACTGCTTTCTTAGCCCAGTTTAAGTATGTGCATGTTATTTGCAGTAGTTTTTAGGGTCTAATGATGGTCCTAACTCAATTTTTTTTTTTTTTTTGAAATTTTTGAAAAAATATGCCTTGCTATAGCCTTACTTTTGATTTTGGGTGACTTTTGTTTTTTGTCATTTTTTGTGCCTTATTGCGTTCTTTGCCCTGTTTAAGTATGTGCATGTTATTTGCAGTAGTTTTTAGGGTCAAGTGATGGTCCTAACTCAATTTTTTTTTTTTTTAATTTTTGAAAAAATATGCCTTGTTATAGCCTTACTTTTGATTTTGGGTGATTTTTGTTTTTTGTCATTTTTTGTACCTTACTGCTTTCTTAACCCTGTTTAAGTATGTGCATTATATTTGCAGTAGTTTTTAGGGTCTATTGATGGTAATAACTCAATTTTTTTTTTTTTTAATTTTTGAAAAAATATGCCTTGTTATAGCCTTACTTTTGATTTTGGGTGATTTTTGTTTTTTGTCATTTTTTGTACCTTACTGCTTTCTTAACCCTGTTTAAGTATGTGCATTATATTTGCAGTAGTTTTTAGGGTCTATTGATGGTCCTAAATCAATTTTTTTTTTTTATAATTTTTGAAAAAATATGCCTTGTTATAGCCTTACTTTTGATTTTGGGTGATTTTTGTTTTTTGTCATTTTTTGTGCCGTACTGCTTTCTTAGCCCTGTTTAAGTATGTGCATTATATTTGCAGTACTTTTTAGGGTCAAATGATGGTCCTAACTCTTTTTTTTTTTTTTTTTAATTTTTGAAAAAATATGCCTTGTTATAGCCTTACTTTTGATTTTTGGTGATTTTAGTTTTTTGTCATTTTTTGTACCTTACTGCTTTCTTAGCCCAGTTTAAGTATGTGCATTATATTTGCAGTAGTTTTTAGGGTCTAATGATGGTCCTAACTCAATTTTTTTTTTTTTTTTTGAAATTTTTGAAAAAATATGCCTTGCTATAGCCTTGCTTTTTATTTTTGGTGATTTTAGTTTTTTGTCACTTTTTGTACCTTACTGCTTTCTTAGCCCTGTTTAAGTATGTGCATGTTATTTGCAGTAGTTTTTGGGGTCTAATGATGGTCCTAACTCAATTTTTTTTTTTTTTTTAGTTTAATTCTGGTCTAAACTGAATTTTTTTTTTTAAATTTTTAAATTTTTTTGAAAAAATATGCCTTGCTATAGCCTTACTTTTGATTTTTAGTGATTTTAGTTTTTTGTCATTTTTTGTACCTTACTGCTTTCTTAGCCCTGTTTAAGTATGTGCATGTTATTTGCAGTAGTTTTTAGGGTCTATTGATGGTCCTAACTCAATTTTTTTTTTTTTTTTAATTTTTGAAAAAATATGCCTTGCTATAGCCTTACCTTAAAAAAATTGTCAAAATCCTTGAAACGGAGGTAAGGCTATAGTCAGATCTCTAGAAGCTAAGCAGGGCTGGACCTGGTTAGAACTTGAATGGGAGACCACGGAAAAGTCATGAAGCCTTACCTCCATTTTGAAGCATTTAAAAATGTTTTGCTAAAAAATATGCCTTGCTATAGCCTTACTTTTGATTTTGGGTGATTTTAGTTTTTTGTCATTTTTTGTGCCGTACTGCTTTCTTAGCCCTGTTTAGGTATCTGCATTATATTTGCAGTAGTTTTTAGAGTTTAATTCTGGTCTTAACTGAATTTTTTTTTTTAAATTTTTAAATTTTTGAAAAAAATATGCCTTGCTATAGCCTTACTTTTGATTTTTGGTGATTTTAGTTTTTTGTCGTTTTTTGTACCTTACTGCTTTCTTAGCCCATGTTAAGTATGTGCATTATATTTGCAGGAGTTTTTAGAGTTTAATTCTGGTCTTAACTCAATTTTTTTTTTAAATTTTTAAATTTTTGAAAAAAATATGCCTTGCTATAGCCTTACTTTTGATTTTTGGTGATTTTAGTTTTTTGTCATTTTTTGTACCTTACTGCTTTCTTAGCCCTGTTTAAGTATGTGCATTATATTTGCAGTACTTTTTAGTGTCAAATGATGGTCCGAACTCAATTTTTTTTTTTGGGAATTTTTTTGAAAAAATATGCCTTGCTATAGCCTTACTTTTTATTTTTGGTGATTTTAGTTTTTTGTCACTTTTTGTACCTTACTGCTTTCTTAGCCCTGTTTAAGTATGTGCATGTTATTTGCAGTAGTTTTTGGGGTCTAATGATGGTCCTAACTCAATTTTTTTTTTTTTTTTTTAAAAAATATGCCTTGCTATAGCCTTACTTTTGATTTTTGGTGATTTTAGTTTTTTGTCATTTTTTGTACCTTACTGCTTTCTTAGCCCTGTTTAAGTATGTGCATTATATTTGCAGTACTTTTTAGTGTCAAATGATGGTCCGAACTCAATTTTTTTTTTTTTTTTAATTTTTGAAAAAATATGCCTTGCTATAGCCTTACTTTTGATTTTGGGTGATTTTTGTTTTTTGTCATTTTTTGTACCTTACTGCTTTCTTAGCCCTGTTTAGGTATGTGCATTATATTTGCAGTAGTTTTTAGAGTTTAATTCTGGTCTTAACTGAATTTTTTTTTTTAAATTTTTAAATTTTTTTGAAAAAATATGCCTTGCTATAGCCTTACTTTTGATTTTTGGTGATTTTAGTTTTTTGTCATTTTTTGTACCTTACTGCTTTCTTAGCCCTGTTTAAGTATGTGCATGTTATTTGCAGTAGTTTTTAGGGTCTATTGATGGTCCTAACTCAATTTTTTTTTTTTTTTTTTTTTTTTGAAAAAATATGCCTTTTGATTTTTGGTGATTTTTGTTTTTTGTCATTTTTTGTACCTTACTGCTTTCTTAGCCCTGTTTAAGTATGTGCATTATATTTGCAGTACTTTTTAGTGTCAAATGATGGTCCGAACTCAATTTTTTTTTTTTTTTTAATTTTTGAAAAAATATGCCTTGCTATAGCCTTACTTTTGATTTTGGGTGATTTTTGTTTTTTGTCATTTTTTGTACCTTACTGCTTTCTAAGCCCTGTTTAGGTATGTGCATTATATTTGCAGTAGTTTTTAGAGTTTAATTCTGGTCTTAACTGAATTTTTTTTTTTAAATTTTTAAATTTTTTTGAAAAAATATGCCTTGCTATAGCCTTACTTTTGATTTTTGGTGATTTTAGTTTTTTGTCATTTTTTGTACCTTACTGCTTTCTTAGCCCTGTTTAAGTATGTGCATGTTATTTGCAGTAGTTTTTAGGGTCTATTGATGGTCCTAACTCAATTTTTTTTTTTTTTTAATTTTTGAAAAAATATGCCTTGCTATAGCCTTACCTTACAAAAATTGTCAAAATCCTTGAAACGGAGGTAAGGCTATAGTCAGATCTCAGAAGCTAAGCAGGGCTGGACCTGGTTAGAACTTGAATGGGAGACCACGGAAAAGTCATGAAGCCTTACCTCCATTTTGAAACATTTAAAAATGTTTTGCTAAAAAATATGCCTTGCTATAGCCTTACTTTTGATTTTGGGTGATTTTAGTTTTTTGTCATTTTTTGTGCCGTACTGCTTTCTTAGCCCTGTTTAGGTATGTGCATTATATTTGCAGTAGTTTTTAGAGTTTAATGATGGTCCTAACTCAATTTTTTTTTTAAAAAAAAATATGCCTTGCTATAGCCTTACTTTTGATTTTTGGTGATTTTAGTTTTTGTAATTTTTTGTGCCTTACTGCTTTCTTTGCCCTGTTTAAGTATGTGCATTATATTTGCAGTACTTTTTAGGGTCAAATGATGGTCCTAACTCATTTTTTTTTTTTTTTTTGAAATTTTTGAAAAAATATGCCTTCTTATAGCCTTACTTTTGATTTTGGGTGATTTTTGTTTTTTGTCACTTTTTGTACCTTACTGCTTTCTTAACCCTGTTTAAGTATGTGCATTATATTTGCAGTAGTTTTTAGGGTCTATTGATGGTCCTAACTCAATTTTTTTTTTTTTTTTGAAAAAATATGCCTTGCCTATAGCCTTACTTTTGATTTTGGGTGATTTTTGTTTTTTGTCATTTTTTGTGCCGTACTGCTTTCTTAGCCCTGTTTAAGTATGTGCATTATATTTGCAGTACTTTTTAGGGTCAAATGATGGTCCTAACTCTTTTTTTTTTTTTTTTTTAATTTTTGAAAAAATATGCCTTGTTATAGCCTTACTTTTGATTTTTGGTGATTTTAGTTTTTTGTCATTTTTTGTACCTTACTGCTTTCTTAGCCCAGTTTAAGTATGTGCATTATATTTGCAGTAGTTTTTAGGGTCTAATGATGGTCCTAACTCAATTTTTTTTTTTTTTTTTGAAATTTTTGAAAAAATATGCCTTGCTATAGCCTTACTTTTGATTTTTGGTGATTTTAGTTTTTTGTCATTTTTTGTACCTTACTGCTTTCTTAGCCCTGTTTAAGTATGTGCATTATATTTGCAGTACTTTTTAGTGTCAAATGATGGTCCGAACTCAATTTTTTTTTTTGGGAATTCTTTTTGAAAAAATATGCCTTGCTATAGCCTTGCTTTTTATTTTTGGTGATTTTAGTTTTTTGTCACTTTTTGTACCTTACTGCTTTCTTAGCCCTGTTTAAGTATGTGCATGTTATTTGCAGTAGTTTTTGGGGTCTAATGATGGTCCTAACTCAATTTTTTTTTTTTTTTTTGAAAAAATATGCCTTGCTATAGCCTTACTTTTGATTTTTGGTGATTTTAGTTTTTTGTCATTTTTTGTACCTTACTGCTTTCTTAGCCCTGTTTAAGTATGTGCATGTTATTTGCAGTAGTTTTTAGGGTCTAATGATGGTCCTAACTCAATTTTTTTTTTTTGAAAAAATATGCCTTGCCTATAGCCTTACTTTTGATTTTGGGTGATTTTTGTTTTTTGTCATTTTTTGTGCCGTACTGCTTTCTTAGCCCTGTTTAAGTATGTGCATTATATTTGCAGTAGTTTTTAGAGTTTAATTCTGGTCTTAACTCAATTTTTTTTTTTAAATTTTTAAATTTTTGAAAAAAATATGCCTTGCTATAGCCTTACTTTTGATTTTTGGTGATTTTAGTTTTTTGTCATTTTTTGTACCTTACTGCTTTCTTAGCCCTGTTTAAGTATGTGCATGTTATTTGCAGTAGTTTTTAGGGTCTATTGATGGTCCTCACTCAATTTTTTTTTTTTTTTTAATTTTTGAAAAAATATGCCTTGCTATAGCCTTACCTTAAAAAAATTGTCAAAATCCTTGAAACGGAGGTAAGGCTATAGTCAGATCTCAGAAGCTAAGCAGGGCTGGACCTGGTTAGAACTTGAATGGGAGACCACGGAAAAGTCATGAAGCCTTACCTCCATTTTGAAACATTTAAAAATGTTTTGCTAAAAAATATGCCTTGCTATAGCCTTACTTTTGATTTTGGGTGATTTTAGTTTTTTGTCATTTTTTGTGCCGTACTGCTTTCTTAGCCCTGTTTAGGTATGTGCATTATATTTGCAGTAGTTTTTAGAGTTTAATTCTGGTCTTAACTGAATTTTTTTTTTTAAATTTTTAAATTTTTGAAAAAAATATGCCTTGCTATAGCCTTACTTTTGATTTTTGGTGATTTTAGTTTTTGTAATTTTTTGTGCCTTACTGCTTTCTTTGCCCAATTTAAGTATGTGCATGTTATTTGCAGTAGTTTTTAGGGTCTAATGATGGTCCGAACTCAATTTTTTTTTTTTTTTTTGAAATTTTTGAAAAAATATGCCTTGCTCGAGCCTTGCTTTTTATTTTTGGTGATTTTAGTTTTTTGTCACTTTTTGTACCTTACTGCTTTCTTAGCCCTGTTTAAGTATGTGCATTATATTTGCAGTAGTTTTTAGGGTCTAATGATGGTCCTAACTCAATTTTTTTTTTTTTTTTTTGAAATTTTTGAAAAAATATGCCTTGCTATAGCCTTACTTTTTATTTTTGGTGATTTTAGTTTTTTGTCGTTTTTTGTTCCTTACTGCTTTCTTAGCCCTGTTTAAGTATGTGCATTATATTTGCAGTAGTTTTTAGAGTTTAATTCTGGTCTTAACTCAATTTTTTTTTTTAAATTTTTAAATTTTTGAAAAAAATATGCCTTGCTATAGCCTTACTTTTGATTTTTGGTGATTTTAGTTTTTGTAATTTTTTGTGTCTTACTGCTTTCTTTGCCCAATTTAAGTATGTGCATGTTATTTGCAGTAGTTTTTAGGGTCTAATGATGGTCCTAACTCAATTTTTTTTTTTTTTTTTTTAATTTTTGAAAAAATATGCCTTGCTATAGCCTTACTTTTGATTTTTGGTGATTTTAGTTTTTTGTCGTTTTTTGTACCTTACTGCTTTCTTAGCCCTGTTTAAGTATGTGCATTATATTTGCAGTAGTTTTTAGAGTTTATTTCTGGTCTTAACTCAATTTTTTTTTTTAAATTTTTAAATTTTTGAAAAAAATATGCCTTGCTATAGCCTTACTTTTGATTTTTGGTGATTTTAGTTTTTTGTAATTTTTTGTGCCTTACTGCTTTCTTTGCCCAATTTAAGTATGTGCATTATATTTGCAGTAGTTTTGAGGGTCAAATGATGGTCCTAACTCAATTTTTTTTTTTTTTGACATTTTTGAAAAAATATGCCTTGCCTATAGCCTTATTTTGATTTTTGGTGATTTTAGTTTTTTGTCATTTTTTGTACCTTACTGCTTTCTTAGCCCTGTTTAAGTATGTGCATGTTATTTGCAGTAGTTTTTAGGGTCTAATGATGGTCCTAAATCAATTTTTTTTTTTTTTTTGAAATTTTTGAAAAAATATGCCTTGCTATAGCCTTACTTTTGATTTTGGGTGATTTTTGTTTTTTGTCATTTTTTGTGCCTTATTGCGTTCTTTGCCCTGTTTAAGTATGTGCATGTTATTTGCAGTAGTTTTTAGGGTCAAATGATGGTCCTAACTCAATTTTTTTTTTTTTTTATTTTTGAAAAAATATGCCTTGTTATAGCCTTACTTTTGATTTTGGGTGATTTTTGTTTTTTGTCATTTTTTGTACCTTACTGCTTTCTTAACCCTGTTTAAGTATGTGCATTATATTTGCAGTAGTTTTTAGGGTCTATTGATGGTCCTAACTCAATTTTTTTTTTTTTTTTTGAAATTTTTGAAAAAATATGCCTTGCTCGAGCCTTGCTTTTTATTTTTGGTGATTTTAGTTTTTTGTCACTTTTTGTACCTTACTGCTTTCTTAGCCCTGTTTAAGTATGTGCATTATATTTGCAGTAGTTTTTAGGGTCTAATGATGGTCCTAACTCAATTTTTTTTTTTTTTTTTTGAAATTTTTGAAAAAATATGCCTTGCTATAGCCTTACTTTTGATTTTTGGTGATTTTAGTTTTTTGTCGTTTTTTGTACCTTACTGCTTTCTTAGCCCTGTTTAAGTATGTGCATTATATTTGCAGTAGTTTTTAGAGTTTAATTCTGGTCTTAACTCAATTTTTTTTTTTAAATTTTTAAATTTTTGAAAAAAATATGCCTTGCTATAGCCTTACTTTTGATTTTTGGTGATTTTAGTTTTTGTAATTTTTTGTGTCTTACTGCTTTCTTTGCCCAATTTAAGTATGTGCATGTTATTTGCAGTAGTTTTTAGGGTCTAATGATGGTCCTAACTCAATTTTTTTTTTTTTTTTTGAAATTTTTGAAAAAATATGCCTTGCTATAGCCTTACTTTTGATTTTTGGTGATTTTAGTTTTTTGTCGTTTTTTGTACCTTACTGCTTTCTTAGCCCTGTTTAAGTATGTGCATTATATTTGCAGTAGTTTTTAGAGTTTAATTCTGGTCTTAACTCAATTTTTTTTTTAAATTTTTAAATTTTTGAAAAAAATATGCCTTGCTATAGCCTTACTTTTGATTTTTGGTGATTTTAGTTTTTTGTAATTTTTTGTGCCTTACTGCTTTCTTTGCCCAATTTAAGTATGTGCATTATATTTGCAGTAGTTTTGAGGGTCAAATGATGGTCCTAACTCAATTTTTTTTTTTTTTGACATTTTTGAAAAAATATGCCTTGCCTATAGCCTTATTTTGATTTTTGGTGATTTTAGTTTTTTGTCATTTTTTGTACCTTACTGCTTTCTTAGCCCTGTTTAAGTATGTGCATGTTATTTGCAGTAGTTTTTAGGGTCAAATGATGGTCCTAACTCAATTTTTTTTTTTTTTAATTTTTGAAAAAATATGCCTTGTTATAGCCTTACTTTTGATTTTGGGTGATTTTTGTTTTTTGTCATTTTTTGTACCTTACTGCTTTCTTAACCCTGTTTAAGTATGTGCATTATATTTGCAGTAGTTTTTAGGGTCTATTGATGGTCCTAACTCAATTTTTTTTTTTTTTAATTTTTGAAAAAATATGCCTTGTTATAGCCTTACTTTTGATTTTGGGTGATTTTTGTTTTTTGTCATTTTTTGTGCCGTACTGCTTTCTTAGCCCTGTTTAAGTATGTGCATTATATTTGCAGTACTTTTTAGGGTCAAATGATGGTCCTAACTCTTTTTTTTTTTTTTTTTGAATTTTTGAAAAAATATGCCTTGTTATAGCCTTACTTTTGATTTTTGGTGATTTTAGTTTTTTGTCATTTTTTGTACCTTACTGCTTTCTTAGCCCAGTTTAAGTATGTGCATTATATTTGCAGTAGTTTTTAGGGTCTAATGATGGTCCTAACTCAATTTTTTTTTTTTTTTTGAAAAAATATGCCTTGCTATAGCCTTACTTTTGATTTTTGGTGATTTTAGTTTTTTGTCGTTTTTTGTACCTTACTGCTTTCTTAGCCCTGTTTAAGTATGTGCATTATATTTGCAGTAGTTTTTAGAGTTTAATTCTGGTCTTAACTCAATTTTTTTTTTTAAATTTTTAAATTTTTGAAAAAAATATGCCTTGCTATAGCCTTACTTTTGATTTTTGGTGATTTTAGTTTTTTGTCATTTTTTGTACCTTACTGCTTTCTTAGCCCTGTTTAAGTATGTGCATGTTATTTGCAGTAGTTTTTAGGGTCTATTGATGGTCCTAACTCAATTTTTTTTTTTTTTTTAATTTTTGAAAAAATATGCCTTGCTATAGCCTTACCTTAAAAAAATTGTCAAAATCCTTGAAACGGAGGTAAGGCTATAGTCAGATCTCAGAAGCTAAGCAGGGCTGGACCTGGTTAGAACTTGAATGGGAGACCACGGAAAAGTCATGAAGTCTTACCTCCATTTTGAAACATTTAAAAATGTTTTGCTAAAAAATATGCCTTGCTATAGCCTTACTTTTGATTTTGGGTGATTTTAGTTTTTTGTCATTTTTTGTGCCGTACTGCTTTCTTAGCCCTGTTTAGGTATGTGCATTATATTTGCAGTAGTTTTTAGGGTCTAATGATGGTCCGAACTCAATTTTTTTTTTTTTTTTTGAAATTTTTGAAAAAATATGCCTTGCTCGAGCCTTGCTTTTTATTTTTGGTGATTTTAGTTTTTTGTCACTTTTTGTACCTTACTGCTTTCTTAGCCCTGTTTAAGTATGTGCATTATATTTGCAGTAGTTTTTAGGGTCTAATGATGGTCCTAACTCAATTTTTTTTTTTTGTTTTTTTTTTTGTTTTTGAAAAAAAATATGCCTTGATTTTTGATTTTTGGTGATTTTAGTTTTTTGTCGTTTTTTGTACCTTACTGCTTTCTTAGCCCTGTTTAAGTATGTGCATTATATTTGCAGTAGTTTTTAGGGTCTAATGATGGTCCTAACTCAATTTTTTTTTTTTTTTTTTGAAATTTTTGAAAAAATATGCCTTGCTATAGCCTTACTTTTGATTTTTGGTGATTTTAGTTTTTTGTCGTTTTTTGTACCTTACTGCTTTCTTAGCCCTGTTTAAGTATGTGCATTATATTTGCAGTAGTTTTTAGAGTTTAATTCTGGTCTTAACTCAATTTTTTTTTTTTAATTTTTAAATTTTTGAAAAAAATATGCCTTGCTATAGCCTTACTTTTGATTTTTGGTGATTTTAGTTTTTTGTAATTTTTTGTGCCTTACTGCTTTCTTTGCCCAATTTAAGTATGTGCATTATATTTGCAGTAGTTTTTAGGGTCAAATGATGGTCCTAACTCAATTTTTTTTTTTTTTGACATTTTTGAAAAAATATGCCTTGCTATAGCCTTACTTTTGATTTTTGGTGATTTTAGTTTTTTGTCGTTTTTTTGTACCTTACTGCTTTCTTAGCCCTGTTTAAGTATGTGCATGTTATTTGCAGTAGTTTTTAGGGTCTAATGATGGTCCAAACTCAATTTTTTTTTTTTTTTAATTTTTGAAAAAATATGCCTTGCTATAGCCTTACTTTTGATTTTGGGTGATTTTTGTTTTTTGTCATTTTTTGTGCCGTACTGCTTTCTTAGCCCTGTTTAAGTATGTGCATTATATTTGCAGTAGTTTTTAGGGGCTAATGATGGTCCGAACTCAATTTTTTTTTTTTTTTTAATTTTTGAAAAATGTGTCCTATAGGCTTACTTTCAATTTTGGATGATTTTTAAATTGTTGTCTTTTTTGTGCCTTACTGGATTCTTAGCCCAATTTAGGTATGTGCATTATATTTGCAGTAGTTTTTAGGGTCTAATGATGCTCTTAACTAATTTTTCTTTTTCTTTGAATTTTAAAATTTTTGAAAAATGTTCTTTACTATAGTCTTACCTTAAAAAAAATGTCAAAAGCCTTGAAACGGAGTTAAGGCTATAGTCAGATCTTAGAAGCTAAGCAGGGCTGGACCTGGTTAGAACTTGAATGGGAGACCACGGAAAAGTCATGAAGCCTTACCTCCATTTTGAAACATTTAAAAATGTTTTGCTAAAAAATATGCCTTGCTATAGCCTTACTTTTGATTTTGGGTGATTTTTGTTTTTTGTCATTTTTTGTGCCTTACTGCTTTCTTAGCCCTGTTTAAGTATGTGCATTATATTTGCAGTAGTTTTTAGGGTATAATGATAGTCCTAACTCAATTTTTTTTTTTTTTAATTTTTGAAAAAATATGCCTTGCTATAGCCTTACTTTTGATTTTTGGTGATTTTAGTTTTTTGTCATTTTTTCTACCTTACTGCTTTCTTAGCCCTGTTTAAGTATGTGCATTATATTTGCAGTACTTTTTAGGGTCA
The DNA here is from genome assembly GCF_900634775.1 of Gouania willdenowi. Classification (NCBI taxonomy): domain Eukaryota; kingdom Metazoa; phylum Chordata; class Actinopteri; order Blenniiformes; family Gobiesocidae; genus Gouania; species Gouania willdenowi. The sequence continues at coordinate 2,168,723 of NC_041048.1, read as the reverse complement.
AATGATGGTCCGAACTCAATTTTTTTTTTTTTTTTTTATTTTTAAAAAAATATGCCTTGCTATAGCCTTACTTTTGATTTTGGGTGATTTTTGTTTTTTGTCATTTTTTGTGCCTTTCTGCTTTCTTAGCCCTGTTTAAGTATGTGCATTATATTTGCAGTAGTTTTTAGGGTGAAATGATGGTCCTAACTCAATTTTTTTTTTTTTATAATTTTTGAAAAAATATGCCTTACTTTTGATTTTTGGTGATTTTGTTTTTTGTCATTTTTTGTACCTTACTGCTTTCTTAGCCCTGTTTAAGTATGTGCATTATATTTGCAGTAGTTCTTAGGGTTTAATATAGGTCTTAACTCAATTATTTTTTTATTTTTTTTTTAATTTTTGAAAAAAATGCCTTACTATAGCCTTACCTCCGATTTTGGATGATTTTTAAATTGTTGTCATTTTTTGTGTCTTCCTGGATTTTTAACCCTGTTTAAGTATGTACATTATATTTGCAGTAGTTTTAGAGTTTAATATTGGTCTTAACTCAATTTTTAATATTTTTTAATTTTTAAATTTTTGAAAAAATGTCTTACTTTTGATTTTTGATGAATTTTAAAATGTGGTCTTTTTTTGTGCCTTACTGCATTTTTAGCCCTGTTTAATATGTGCATTATATTTGCATTCGTTTTTAAGGTTTAATATTGGTCGTAACTCAATTTTTTTTTTTTTTTTTTTTTTTAATTTTTGAAAAATGTGCTTTACTTCTGTTTTGAGGCATTTTAAATTTTTTTGCCTTACTAGCCTTACTTTAAAAAAATATATATTTTGTAACATTTTCATTTTTATGTCATACTATAGCCTATTTTTTTTTCAAAATGTTTATATTTTAGGCTTTACAGTAGTCTTACCTTAAAAAAATGATGGTGGCGCTAGAGGAAAGGTCAAAAGCCACATCATCACCACAACCAATAGGGTTCATACTCTAGTGGTCATTAATGTTTTCAGTACATTTGAGAGGATTTGGATGAAAACAATTCAAGATAAATTAATTCAAATTTAAAAGGCTTGTCTTGACAGTGGCGCCAGAAAACAGGTCAAGGTTTTGTTATCAAAGGCTTGTCTATATTATTTATATTGTCATTGTTAATGTCTGACACAAAAACTTGGTCAAGAACTTTCTGAAAATCATTTTCAGGAGGAAAATATCCCTGGGGTCAGTTTGACCCCAAGGGTAAAATGTGTTAGGGTCAAAGAAAAGCCACTGCAGCTTTTTCCTAAAGTCCCTTTTGTGACTGTAAAATCCAACATGTAGTCAAACGTGACTTTCCCTGAAATAAAACAAATCACTTTTGTACTTCAACTTGTTTTTTGTCATAAAATACATCATCTCCTAAACTCTTTCCATCCATTACATGACTACAGTTTCCTATGTTACATAAGAGCCATGGCTGGGGTTTGCAGCCACATTTATTACTTTCACATGTCGACAGCTGCTGGAATGTTGCCCCGTGTTGGCTCGACTGCCTCAAATCTTGTAATACAGGCTTTATAAGGATCACACTACTTTATTTTGCTGTGGGGGGGGGGGGGGTTTAGCCCCAGGATCAAGTACCAGTTTAAAAACAGGAGTTTCAATAAAAACTTTTTCTTTATTAAGATATAGATATGTTTATTATTTTATTTCTTCTGACAACTGTTTTTCAGGAAATTTACTTTGATCTCGTCTGCTGATTGCTTTGATGTTTTCTTTGACTCCTGCGTAATAATTCCAACAAGTTTTCTTTTGAATTGTTTTTGAATAATATATTTTTTTTTATTAAGTAAGTTTTATTATTATTATTCAATATTCAATAATATCATTCAAGATTAATTTCCTGAAAAACTGATGTTTGAATAAATGAAACAATAACATATTATTGAAAAAGAATTTGCTGGAATATTTGATTCTGAAATGAATTAATCAATTGTGTCATTTATTGTCTATTTTCCACAGGATGTGATTTGAGATGTTGTAATGAAGTTGACAATATGGATGGTGAAATATAAGACAAGCTGCTTTAACACAAAAATGTACAGCCTCTGGGCTTAATGGCAGTGTTTGATGTTTCAGAAGTCTTACAAACTGTTTTTTTTATTTATTCATTTTGTTTCAACAAAGACACAGAAAAAAAATGTTAAGATTGTTTTTTAGGAAATTACTTTGATCTTGTCTGCTGATCGCTTTGATGTTTTCTTTGATGTTTCTTTGTCTTTCGCGTAATAATTCCAACAAGTTTTCTTTTGAATTGTTTTTTTAATAATATTATTATTAAAAAAAGAACATCATTATCATCCAATATTCAATAATATCATTTAAGAAGAAGATTAAACAAAATTGCTATTATCCGGATGTCAAGGAAACATCAAAGAAAACATTGTGATCAGCAGAAGCCTCTGAAGGAGATCAAAATAACATTTGCTGAAAAGCTGTTGTCTGAATAAATGAAGCAATAACATTATTGAAAAAGAACTTGTTGGAATTATGGATTCTGAAATGAATTTATCAATTGTTGTGTTGTTTATTGTCTCTTTTCCACAGAATGTGGTTTGATATGTGGAGCAAAGTTGACAAAAATGGACAGTGAAATATAAGAAAAGCTGCTTTGACAAAAAGTTACAGGGAAAGCCTGTTTTTTCATTTTTATTTTTGAAATCATTTTTACATGTTTTTTTGTTTTTGTTTCAATAGACGAAGAGAAGTAAAACACTCCTCGATTTTTCTGAAGACAATTTCTTTATTAAGAAAAGAAAAAAATGAAGTGTTTTACAACTTTGTAAAACCTATTGGAAACACACGTTTGTCTTTGATTTAGCTTCAACATTGGCCGTAACAAATAAACATTGCCCATTCAAATTTAATTTCCCAACAATTGTTGATTTCTCCTTGTACATTCTTAGAGAAGTAGGGCTGGTGTACAGAGCATGTTTTCTAAGCTGAAATTGTCCCCAAATAAGCGCTTAGTCATTGTTTTTTTTTTTTTTTTTTTTTTCCCCACACATCTCCTTATTTTGTGTCAAAATAAACATTAATATATATCCACGTATCCAAAAGTCTACATCTGTCAGTAACGTTTTCAAACTATTGCTGCACCTATGTCACATAAACAGACTTTAAACCCTGATATATTTCACAAACAGTGAAAACAACATGGATTTTGAAATAAATATATACATATAATATGTTAAGGTTTAATTTATTCAGAAAACAGTTTTTCAGGAAATTAACTTTGATCTCGTCTGTTGATGGCTTTGATGTTTCCGTGTAATGATTCCAGCAAGTTTTTTTGTCCTCTTCTTGAATAATATTGTTTTTCAAAAAGAATAATATTATTAATATTATTATTAGATATACAACAATATTATTCAAGAGGACGACAAAAAGAACTTGCTGCAATTATTACGCGGAAGTCAAGGAAACATAAAAGCAACTTGTAGTTGACAGTCGAAACATGTCAGGAGATCAAAGGAAGTTTTGCTGTTATTATGGATTCTGAAATGAATTCACCAATTATAGTGTAATATTATTATTTTTGTCTCATTCCAACAGAATGTGATTTGATGTGTTAGATTTCGTCTTCTTCTTCTTCTTCTTCTCTTGGTTGGATTTAAAGTCAACAGCAAAACATTTTCCCAAAAGGACTTTTTATTCAAATGAAAGACGCTTTGGTAAAAATGTTCCCAACACATCATGATGATCAATCTTGTACGATACATACTGTTGTACGATATGTGGAGTGAAGTTGACAAATTTGGACAGTGAAATATAAGAAAAGCTGCTTTGACACAAAAAAGTACAAGTACAGAGAAAGCCAGTGGGCTTAATGGCAGTGTTTTTATGTTTCATAAATCTTACAAACTGTTTTTTTTTTTTTTTTTTAAATCATTTTTATTTATTTTTGTATTTTTTAGATCATTTTTGCATGTTGTTTTGTAATAGATTGACAGTTAACTGGACCCTAATGGTTAACTTCATGGCTTTATGTTTTCTAAAGCAAAAAAGAGTAGAAAATGAATGCATACTACAAAGTATTGCACATTACATTTTTTTTTAGCATTTTTGTGTGTGTCCGAGTGTGCTATTCCACTGACGGGCTGTACATGTACATACTCCGATGACAGATGTTTCAAATACACTACATCTGGAATAGAAAAGGCAGAGGGGGACGCGCACACACACACACACACACACACACACACACGCACACGCACGCACACGCGCACACACACACACACACACACACACGCACACACACACGCACACACACACAATTCAAACAAAAACAAAGACATCTAAATTCAACAAGTTCACTTAAATCATCTCCTTAAAAAAACAAATGAAAGAAACTATTTCTTCAGTTTCAACCTACAAAATAAAAGCATTACAGTCACTAGCAGATGCCATTCACATTTAAAATCCAGCGGTAGGAAGTTTCGCAAATGCTATAAACGCGGACTTCCTGTGTGATAGTAGAAGTAGTTAGTCAATAGTTAATCCACATTTAAGGTTGGCTCATTCAGTTTTTGTGTTTTGTTGTTTTTTGGCTTGGTTTTTAAGCTTATCCTAAACATTTTTCATCTTGGTTCACTGATTTATTTCTTTTTTTTTTCAATAAAAAAAATATGACCATATATATATATATATATAAATCAACTTAAGTGCCATAAAGCATTGGTTCTCAACCTTTTCACCTTGCGTTCCCGAAAATAAAGGTGACAGAGACCAGTTTTTTAGTTAAAAGTGACCAAAAATGGTTGAAAAGGTGGTAAAATTGGATTTTAAAAACCACAGAAATTGGTTAAAAGTTGCAAATTAGAGTGGGCAAAAACTGACAGAAAAAGTGGTGAAAATGGTTCAAAGTGTCAATATTGGAACAATAAGTAGAAAAAAACTGTTTAAACTGGTAAATAATGGCCAGTTAAAACTAACTTAATAATGGGCATGACACACTGTGAATGTGGTTAAATTGGCCAAAATAAGCATGAAATATGACAATAATGGGTCAGCATATGTAACATTAGGTGAGAAGTGTTGGAAAGGGGAGAAATGTAGCAAAATGCATTAAAAGGAGCAAAAACATGGCCCAAAAAAGGATAGAAACAGCTTAAAATATGGTAAGTTTAGTGTAGTCGCAGAGAAAGGGTAAAAATTTGCAAAAATGGGCTTAAATTGTTAAAAAGAAAAATATATTTAGTTTTTCTGAAGTCATCTGGCAACCCAAGGTTGAGAACCACTGCCATAAAGGACAATCTTTGTAATGCAAGGATCAGGACTGTGTGTCTGCGTGCATTAGTGTGTCTGATATTTGTTGAGTGTTTGGATTCGGTTTCACAGACAAAGCTGCAAAAAACCCTGCATGGATAAAAAGTAGGCAGTGTTTGTTTTATACCTTATCCACAATCTCCAGCCTCCATATAATAATAATAATAATAATAATAAAATCAGGTTTTTACTGCAGTAATCTGAGTCCTGAGAGGATATTTGTTGGGGACGGGTACACATGCAGAAATTCCCTGACATGTTTGTTTGTTTTCTGTGAGGTTTCATAGTATAAACGTTGATTATTTAAAACTTTGTCCATGTCTGCGAGACATTGTCTGTCTCTACAAAGAATCAATAAATCATTATCGCATCAACTTTTGACACCGTAATTATTTCAAATTTTTATGACATCTGTGATACAGAGTGTTTGGGACGTTATTACACCTGAACAGTAATGAACAGAGACATGTAAAAGACCATAGCCCTCCTATTATCCTTGGGGTCAATTTGACCCCATTCAGTGTTTATCATTAAAAACTTAACAGTTGACTTTATTTTTGCTTCATATTTCATGAATTTTCCTAATTCGATGGGTACAATTCATTAAGCATAAAATTATCATAATGTTTTTGTTTTTAACACATATTGGTGTTCCGCTGTTTTAGCTGCGTAAAACGTGTCTGTCTGTGTTTAATGTTGACAGTAAATTTGATTTATTCACAATAATTATTTAATAGGAAGGTTAACCCAACTATTATTCTTGGGGTCAATTTGACCCCATTCAATGTTTATCATTTTAAAAATAAAGAGTTTTTTTTCTTCATATGTCATGACTTCATAATTCGATGGGTACAATTGATTAAGCATAACATTATCATGATGATTTTTTTTTAAATGTGCTGAACGCATTGGTGTTCTTCAGGGGTCAATTTGACCCCAAGCTGTTTTAGCTTTAGCAAAACTTGTGTAAAAATATGGTTCATTTAACAATTTTATGAAACTCGTTTTTTGAAGGCAAATATTCCTGGGGTCAGATTGACCCTAAGGGTAAAAAGTGTTACGAGGAGGGTTAAAGATGTTTTTCTTTTTTTACATCAGTCTGAAGGAAAAACTTAAATCTCTGTTCATCACAGGCTGGTGTGTGTGTGTGTGTGTGTTCCTTTTTTTGCAGCCAGCTGCCACTTTGCCACTTTTTCCCAGCGTCTCGGGGAAAAATCTAAAATTCCTTCACATTAAACTCAGCCACTGATTTAATGACGTGTTTTTCAGGCAGTCTGCAGTGCAAACATGAAGGAAAAGCTATAAATATAAAACGGCTTCTGTCATCTGAGCCAACCTTTCACGGAGGGATGGAAACATTTGGGGAAAAAAACTGTATCCGTTTGTAAAGGACTGAAGAGAAGAAGTAAAAGAGGACTGTAATACAACGTCTACACCTGTAAACCTGTGATTGGTATTATAGCTTAGTATTTTCAAACCTAAAGCGGTTTCGTGTAAAATTACGGCAAAATTCAACAGTGAACACAACAATAATAAAATAAATGACAAATTTAAAAAATAAAGAAAAATCTAAAAACCAATAAAAACTAATGATTGTGTGTCGTCCTTTGTAGAAAACAAATCGGTAACACTTAACTTGGAGTTTTGTACGTAACGTTGACATTACGCTGTCATTAATAAGACATGACACGTGTCATTAGCATGAATCATTTATAATAACTACTATTATGTCATAATTATAATTTGTAATTTTAAAAATCTGTTGCTGTCATAATCATAATTAAATTGTAATTGAGTTCAAAATTGTCAATTAAAAAAAATGTTTCATTGATTAAGAAGCCTGACCAATAAATTAGGTGATAAATATTTGTTTTTAGTGTATTTTACAGCTGATTCAGGACCTGTTAGCATAAGAGATGCTAACAGAAAGCTAACACACAAGAGCAAGGTTAACTTTTATTAGGTTATTTATTTCAGGCTCAGTAATTGTGATTAATTGTAATTGAAGTTGTGTCTTGAAATGTGTCTTTTTGAGGATAAAAACTAATTGTAAAATGTAAGTGACCCAAAACCTAACCCCACTAATCCCTCCACCTGAACCCAAAAAATGCCAATTCAGCAAACAACACTTAATGACAGCCTTCGTAACACGTTATTCAGTTAATGACAGCCTAATGTCAGCCTTAATGTATAAAACTTCAATTAAAGTGTTATCTCGAAGCCAAATATACCTAGTGCAGTCACTAACGTACTGTAAACTGGATCTAGGACAGATAAAGATAGATAAAGATAGATATAGATTGACCGATTAGCTACTACTGTACAGTACACCACAGACGATACAATCAAGGGTTCAACCTCCACACTTCAAATCCTTTCAGATACCGCTCTTCTTCTATCTTCGTTGTGTAGCGGGGGGCAGTTCCCCCCCTTTCGTAGTCTCAGTGCTGGTTTTTATTTTCCAACCATCGTTCATGACTACGAAGGATCGGGGGTGGGGGTGGGGGGTGGGTTGTTTGATCTAAGGTGCGTTCTAAGACCACAGCAAAGGTGATTAGCCGCCGCGGCTTCCAGATTTTCATTTAGCTGCACTGGAAAATTTAGCACGTTTATTGGATGGTGGCTTATGTTGCAGGATTTATTTGGTTTTGATTCGTCTGATTCCCACGGCAACAGCAGGATGTGAAATCAACGTAATCGGTTACATTCCTTTTGCCAAAGCCACGTTTTGATACTTTGGTCGTAATTCTCCCAAAAAACAAAAAACCAATAATGATAATAATAATCTTGCCTAGTGCAGCTTTCGGGATTTCAGATGTGGTCTAAAAGGGGGACATGTGTAAATAACTAATAATACCTCTAGTGCTTATCATCAGGGCCTCTGCTCAGCAGATTACACCCAAGCTGAACCCAATGGCACGTGCCTTCAGATCAGTGCCTTGCTCAGAGAATCACAGGCTAACAGCAGGAAAAAGGACGTCATCCTCCAACCAAATAATGTGGCTACAATTATTACGTTTGATTTCAAGACTCGACTCTTCTTTTTGTTTTGTAGAAAGATGGTTGATTGTTTAAAGGTTGCGACACTCCAAGCAGACCAGAGGCTGGTGCTAGCTAGTAGCTACTAGTGTTGTGCTCAAGACCACGTTAGCAGAGACCAAGACTTGCCCGAGACCAGAATGCACCGAGACCGAGACAAGACCAAGACTTTTTGGAGTCAAGACCAAGACCATAAAAATGAACTTCTAAAACCATGAAAAGGTTTGAACAGTTAAAAAAACATTCTCTCTTTAGTTTTACATTCTCATCATTATCACATTAGTAAAGTTGAAGAATAGCAGAAATCAGTGCTGGTCTGGCCAAAAAAATTTAGAGATCCAAGACAAAACCAAGCAAAGATGCTTTCAAGTAGACGACACCAAGACCTTTCAAATCTGGTCTTGAGACCAAGACATTTGGGAGCCGAGACTGAGTCAAGATCAAGACCGAGGCCATTAAATGAATCCCCCCCCCCCCCCCCCCCCCCCCCCCCCCAAAAAAAAGGTAACACATGAATTGAAGAGAATTATCGTTTATCAGTGCTCAGTGGTTTTGACAAAAAAAAATCTAGAGTTTGGGGACTCCAAGAACGAGTAAAGATGCTTTCAAGTCCTAGACAAGACCAAGTCCTTTCAAATCTGGTCTCGTACTACAACACTAGTAGCTACCAACAGGAAGAAGGAATTCAGGGATCGATTTAAAAAGGCGACTTCTCTCCACCTTCAAGCAAACCATCAAAGTATTCCTAAAAGATTTGAAATGTGAGCGTTTTTTTTTCTTCTTTAACCCTTATGAGTCCACCAGAAGAACAAAGACAGACAGACAGGAAGCTATAGCTCGCTTTAAAAGCATGTGGGAGGACAGGAGAGGGGAGGAGAGCGATCTCATGGAGAGCCCCCGCCTCATTCCTTCACATCATGGTTTCTACGATGGTGTGGGTGGGGGCTTTCATCAGCAGACCCTTGTTCCCGTTGGGGTCCAGGGGGTAGGTCAGCTCCTTTAGGCCGCGGTGGTCAGCGGGACGAGAACTAGCTCCGCCGCGGACGGGGGCGGCCACCGCCTTGATCCTCTGTGGAGTGAAGGACACGTCAAGGTCAGGAGGACACAGTCAACCAATCACACGTCCACACGCTAAAGCAAAGTTTTTCAACCTTGGGGTCGTGACGCCTGGAATTAAAGTGCGGTCGCCTGAAATGTCGAGCAGTAATTTAAAAAATAAATTAAAGTAAACTTGATTTGTGCATTGCTGCCAGGACACACGTGTAAAAGGGATTATTAATAAAGGCTAATGAAAAAATGTTTCATTTTCCTTCTTCCTTTTCTGTGTTTTAGTGTTTGTTCTTTTCATTCAATATTCTGGATCAAATGTAAAAAAAAAGATAAATAAAGAATATCTGATTCTGATTCATTGCTGATGTGCTAAAAGCTGACGCACCTCAATGAGTGGTCCGTCAGATCGGATGATCTTGATGACGACCACCATGGGAATGCAGATCATGGAGGCCAGAGCCAGAGTCCATCCGATTCCAACGGCCCAGTCCGGATACTCGTACACCTTGTTGTACGTCAACGGTTTGTATTTGACCAAGGAGAAGATGAAGCAGCCCTAAAAAACAAAAACATAAATTAAAATTTACATATACATTTAAATTAGTGTACTTGTTTCTGGGGTACATGTTGTGAATATTTGTGGGCATTAAAAATGGTTTTAAAGCAGTGGTTTTCAACCTTGGGGTCGTGACTCCATGTGGGGTCGCCTGTAATTTAAATGGGGTCACCTGAAATGTCTAGTAATTACTGATTAACAATATATAAATTGCTCATTTTATCACCTCAGACATGGGTAACAGGAGGGTCGGGGGCCATATGCGGCCCACGGTCTAATTTTGTGTGGCCCCCCCAAAGTAAAGGAACAAAATGATATAAAGCACAAAAAAATTTGAGAATTTTACAAAATGACAACAAAAATACACTAAATGATTTAAAAAAAACATGAAATTACAGAAAAATACACAAAAGGACAACAAACAACAAAAAAAATACACAAAAAAATACAAGAAACTGAAAGATGTGCCAGACGACAAGAAATACAGAAAAATTACAGAAAGTATGAAATTTTGTGTGCACTTGTCATTTATTGTGTTTTTGGAGTCATTTATTTTGTTGACCCCTTGTGTGTTTTGCAAGGAATTTTGAGCATTTTTGATGTCGTGTCATCACCATTTGTGTATTTCTTTATTTACACTGTCCGTATTTTTGTGTGTTTGTTGTTTTGTATGTTTTCTAGGAGTCATTTTATGTAAATTTTGTTGACGTCTTGCGTGCTTTGAAAATGACTTTTAGCATTTTTTTTATGTCATGCGAGTCATTTTTGTCTGTTTCTAATGTGGTTTTGTATATTTATTTTTTATCATTTTGTGTATTTTTATCATCTTAATATGTGTTTTTGGAGTTATTTTGAGATTGTTTTTTCTGTGTGTGTGTGTGTGTGTGTGTGTGTGTGTTGTGTTGAGAATACTAGTAGCAGGTTAGGCAATTCAATAAGCTTTACATGACTAAAAAGTGCAACAGAAAACATTTAACAGTTTAAAAATCAATAAAAACATTTAAAATCAGCAGTAAAACCATTAAATCAACAAAGCGACTTATACTCGGGCGCGACTAATCCTCCAGAAATGACGTTATATCTGCTGATGATGTGGTTTGAAGAGCTTAATACAGATGTAGCTGTGTTCTTACCATGCACAGTACAGGAGTGATGACAGTCCAGCTCCATTTCATCCAAGCGTTTGGTCTGTAGCCCATCATGTCCTCAAGCGCATCATAAAAATTATCAACGCCTGCAAAGACAACAATAACTTTACTGTTTATAGGAGCCATTAACAGTCACAGCAGACATTTAGCAGCAATTTAACCCTCCTGTTATCCTGAAATATTACCAACACCCTTTGAGTCACTCTGACCCCAGAGATATTTGCCTCTAGAAAATCATTTTCAAAAAATTGTTGACCAAGTTTTTGTGTCTGACAATTTGCTCATTAGTTGTTATACATAAATAAGCCCTTGATAATGAAACCGTGACCTGTTCTCTAGCGCCACCATCAGGACAAACTTTTGCATTATCTTGAATAGTTTTCATTCAAATTTTTGGATAAATTTACATTCATGACCCTCACAGTATGAACCATATTGATTGATGTTAGTGACCCTTCCTTCCTTTTATAAACATAAATAATGACTTATTTTTATGGTAAATGGTAAATGGACTTGATTTATATAGAGCTTTATCACCACTGAAACAGTCTCAAAGCGCTTTACACATCAGCTCATTCACTCAATCACTCTCACATTCACACACCAGTGGGACAGGACTGCCATGCAAGGCGCTAATCGACCACTGGGAGCAACTTAGGGTTCAGTGTCTTGCCCAAGGACACTTCGACACATAGTCAGGTACTGGGATCAAACCCCCAACCTCTCGATCAGAAGACGACCCTCTACCACCTGAGCCACGGTCGCCCTCTATCTTAGACGGATCCTGCTGTACGTCACTTTCACTGTGAAAGAGCTGTTCCAAAATGAGGATATTGTTTAATTTGGGGAAATTTTATGAAAAACCTTAAGGAAAATGACAAGATTTTAGAGAATAAAAAACTTAATAAAACTGTGGAGTTTTATTAAGCTGAGCTGAGATACTACAATTTAATTATTTGGTCATTTACACAATAATTTTTACTTTCACCTGCGGGCCAAATAGGCTGCTCTACAGGGCAGGATTTAGCCCCCGGTCCTTGAGTTTGACATGTGTGGTTTAGTGGTTTTTTTGGGGGGAGGAAGGTTTGCAACAATTTGGAAATCTAAAAATATTGTAAAATAAATCCAAAATTTCTAGTGGAAATTATGAACACTGTAAAAAGAGTTTCATTTTAAAGACAGTGTGGTTCGGCCAAAAATTTATAAAAAGTGCCAAATTTAGCCAGCTACATTCAAAATTGCAGACTTTGTCAGATTTAGGTTATAGGTCCAAATTACATTTTTGCTAGTCACGGCCTACTGCATATGCCTACCAAATGCCATCAAGCTGGTTCAAACCAGTGGAAAGTTACGAATGCTAGGTGGTGCTAACGAATCCCGAAATTCTATCAAAAAACTACACGTTAAATTAAAGAAGAATCCGTCTTCAGTGCTCAGGCCCTAATTAGTGATAGGCAAAATTTTAAGTTTTCACCTCATAATTTAGAAGAATTTCCATTAGTAACACAAAAATAACTAAAAATACAACAGCTATCTAGTAGCAGCTAAATAAAGACACCTATGATGATGAAATCATACATTCACCTTAGCATGAAAAAGACTTCATGAAATGAGTGGAGTACTCACCATAAACCCAGGCAACAGCTACACATTCAAAGAATGCCACCCACAGAAGGCACACACCGCTCGCTGCATAGTAGTCAAACAGCTGGAAAACAAACATGCCACCCTGCAGAGACAAAAACACATGATTAAAAACAGCTTTTCCACCATCAGATAATAACGCTGCCAGGTTAAAGGAGCGACCGGTGGGTTTTCTGTTTGAGGCTCAGCAAAGACCAACTGTAAATACTAAGAATCTCTATTTAAAAGAAAACACTGATTAAAAGTCTAACTGGTTATTAGCAAGGCACAAACATCTCTAAAGGGATTCGCTTCTGTTGGTACAAATGTGGTCTAAAATCTTTGAAATGTACTTATTAGTAGATCAATGGCTAACAAAACACATTATTATGACCGATTTCCATTTCATTAACTTTTAAAAATAGGACTATTTTACAGAGCCTGTGTTCCTCCATCTTGAAATCATGTGATTGATGATGTCACACGGCCCCACTTCCTGTAAACATCCCATTGTTTTCTATTGGAGTGAAACATTGATTTTTAGATTGCTTTTGGTTGCTCTAAAAAACTCCAGGAAAAGTTACAGATGTTGATGTAAACCTCTTTTTGTTTACAGAAAGAGAACAAAAACAGTTGTTACCTGAAAAAATGATGTGGCCATAGGGGGAAACAGTTCCAACTCTGGTTTGGTAGTAAACAATGAAGCAGAGAAGAAGAGCTCTCCTAAAGGACCATTTACTCCCCCTTAAACAGTGTGCTGACACGCTCTGGTGGCTGATGTTAGCGAGTAATCACGGACTGTTGAAGACGCACAAACCCTGAGGAATAAAGTCCTTTTGGGTGGGAGTAAAGGTCCCTTAGGAGAGCTCCTCTTCTCTGCTTCATTGTTTACTACCAAACTTCAGAGTTGGAACTGTCTGTTTAAAACTGTTTTTATTCTCTTTCCGTAAACAAAAGAGGTTTACATCGACATCTTTAACTTTTTCCGATTATTCAGAGCAACAAACAAGCTGTTATTTTGACTGAAAAATCTGCTAAATTATCTATAAATCAGGCTGAATGTTTCACTCTAATAGAAAACAATGGGATGTTTACAGGAAGTGGGGTCATGTGACATCATCAATCACATGATTTCAAGATGGAGGAACACAAGCTCTAAAACTGCAAAGTTGTCCTATTGTTAAAAGTTAATGAAATAAATAAGTTGCATAATAATGTGTTTTGTTAGACATAGATCTACTAATATGTACATTTCAAAGGTTTTTGGCTACATTTGTAAAAAAAAAACCAATATCCTCTATCTTTTACTATTTTTTATTACATTGCATTAATATTCATATTTTGCACCTGTGTGGGAAAACTATTGTGTTACATCGTGGGTACACACACACACACACACACACACACACACACACACGCTTGAATGAGTTTTCCTGCGTGTCCAGACAACGAGAACATGGGATTGTTCCCACAGCCATAAACAGATGCTGTCATGGGAAAAGTCCAGTGATGGAAACGATAAAACAGCAAAAAGCTGCACAGAAAAGCCAAAAATAAGACACCACGAGACGTCTTTACTGGTACTCACATGTAGAGGACATGTACTTAGTCTATGGTTACGAGTGCACTTTATTAGTGAAGTATGGCAAGCTGTTTGAAATAAATAAATAAATCAATCAATATCAGTGATATGGTGCATTATGAAGTTCTATTAATGCTCAATTTTGGTTTAAAAGTGCAAGTAGACTTTACTAGTGAAGTAAAAAGTGTTACTATTAGCAGTGGTGAAGGAAAAGTGAACACTTTGGGGAATAATAACCAGTAAAATGAGGACCATTTCATTGAACTGGTTTCATACCTGATGCAGCATTTAATCACTAATGTGAATAATGTTGATGTATATATATATAATCATGTATTTTGAAGGAAAAACACCCCCAAAAAAGAAAAAAATGTAAAACATGAGAAATGTGTTCATAATTAATATCATGTTTTCAAAAATAACTGTTTTTCTGATGCAATGATTTTTATATTTATTATGTTATTAGTGAAAAAGTAATGATCAATAAATTAATGTGAGACACAGAATCATGTTACAATAGTTTCATGTAAAGGATTTTCAATATCAGCGAGTGGTGAAATACTGTAGCCCAGAGTGCAAGATAAAAATGATGTTTTATATCCAACAAAAGAGTAACATTTATATTATAAATTAAAACAGAAACCAGATTTTTTTCTTACATTCCCACATGTAGTTATGGGCTAATGAAAATAGGAAAAAAATAAGTATTTTTTCAGAATTCCGGAGCGTGTCACCCTAGAACCAATACATATATGTGACAAATCATTAGTGATGTGAACAGTCTATGTTCATAGCTCTAAGCTGATCACATTACAGGGAGCTGAGACATATGCTAAGTAGTTTACTGCAGACCCACACACTGACTTTGTGACGATTTAGATGAGCTGACATGTTTTTCTATATTCTGAGAAAGTAGCTGTGTTCATATACCATATTTATCTTTTCTATGTGCTGGAGTTCCTGAGATATTAGAAAAATAACGGCAGGAAAATTGACCCTCACTAAATTATCCATATCTCAAAAAGTATTAATCCCATCAAACTAAACATGTACAGTGTGACTAGTAGACTTACTAGTACTGGGTTAGTACTAGTAAGTCTACGAGTCACAATTCAAAGCTTTACTACTAGCAGTGTTCATTTTGTTGACGAAATATTTTCGTCACAAATATATTTTTGAGGACAAAAACTAAACAAAAACTAAAAGAAGTCATTGATTGAGACTAAAACTATGACTAAATTAATTGACGTTATCGTCAACAAATAAAAGACGAGACAAAAACAGACTGTGATGAAAATCAGCCTGGAATCCATCCTAATGTCTGTGTATTATTCATACAGGCCATTAGTCTGAGCGGGGGCGGGACAAACACACCCAAAGTGACCAATCAAACAATGAGCAGATCTGACGACAATAGCGCGACACAAGCGTAGATCATTTTCCCATGAAAACAGCGTGTAGTACGGTACAGACTTATGGTTTTAAAGCCTCTTCTTGTTATGGTTTCAACAACATATCCAGGTGTTTTTAAACAGAGCAGAGAGCAGCTGTGATGGCCGCCATGTTTGTTTTGATACTGCTTTGTGCACGAGATATGATGTTTGTTCCTGTTCGGCTCTCATTGGCTCAATCTGTCACTAGCTAATCCTTTCACTATCCTTTCAACGCACTAGTAAAGTGTACTAAATGGTTTACATGATTCCCATCAGAACGTTCACATTGTAAAGTCACGTAGAGAACGGAAGAAGAATGAAAGATTGATGAGAAATGAGGCTAAAGCACAGCTGGTGGAGCTAAATCAGGACGACGCATCTAAAAATATATCAGCCAAAAGAAAAGGAAGTTCTCATGATTCCACAATATAAATATATCATTGCTCAGGGGATTTTCTACCAATAGCTGCTAAATTATTTCCCTGTTAGTTCCAGCGATGATACAAAACAGATCCTTTTATTTATGGGAAAACTAGTGAATAATTAGGCCTTGTAGAGGAGCTCCTCCCTCCGTGCTGTTACCTTGGTAACCATGGTGAGTCCAAGCAGGTAGCTGATGCAGCAGATGATAGCGATGAAGACCTCTCTGCGGTAACCCTTCCTTAGGAAGGACGGATACAGATCCACCAGTGATGTGATCTGCCCTTCCACCTCCACAAACTGCAGAGGAGGCACAAAAAACACACATTTAAACATCTTAGAAACATGTTGAAAAACAGAGGATTTACATTTACATTAGCCTCGCATTGAGGTACTAGCTGCTACATGTTTAGCATTGAGGTGTTAACTGCTACATGTTTAGCTTTGAGGTACTAGCTGCTACATGTTCAGCATTGAGGTGTTAGCTGCTACATGTTTAGCTTTGAGGTGCTAGCTGCTACATGTTTAGCATTGAGGTACTAGCTGCTACATGTTTAGCATTGAGGTACTAGCTGCTACATGTTTAGCATTGAGGTGTTAGCTGCTCCATGTTTAACTTTGAGGTGCTAGCTGCTACATGTTTCGCATTGAGGTGCTAGCTGCTACATGTTAGCATTGAGGTCTTAGCTGCTACATGTTTAGCATTGAGGTGCTAGCTGCTACATGTTTAGCATTGAAGTACTAGCTGCTACATGTTTAGCATTGAAGTGCTAGCTGCTACATGTTAGCATTGAGGTGCTAGCTGCTACGTGTTTAGCATTGAGGTGCTAGCTGCTACATGTTTAGCATTGAAGTACTAGCTGCTACATGTTTAGCATTGAAGTGCTAGCTGCTACATGTTAGCATTGAGGTGCTAGCTGCTACATGTTTAGCATTGAGGTGCTAGCTGCTACGTGTTTAGCACTGAGGTACTAGCTGCTACTTGTTTGGCATTGAGGTGCTAGCTGCTACGTGTTTAGCATTGAGGTGCTAGCTGCTACGTGTTTGGCATTGAGGTGCTAGCTGCTACGTGTTTAGCATTGAGGTGCTAGCTGCTACGTGTTTAGCATTGAGGTGCTAGCTGCTACGTGTTTAGCATTGAGGTGCTAGCTGCTACGTGTTTAGCATTGAGGTGCTAGCCGCTACGTGTTTAGCATTGAGGTGCTAGCTGCTACATGTTTAGCACTGCGGTACTAGCTGCTACAAGTTTAGCATTGAGGTGCTAGCTGCTACATGTTTAGCTTTGAGCATTAACTGAGGATAGAAGAACTCCACTGATCAACAAACATTTTCTTGAACAATTTTCACACAACTTGACTTTTAAATTCCATCCAGTGTTTTTATTTTTAACTAAATTAACGCCCACAAAAATAGCAACGACGTGTGCTCTGGTTCTCCTGTTTCTTGTGTTGTGGTCTGTGCATCAGTATTATGGGTATACTGGGAACTTGTGCGATAAGAAAGGTTCTGTGCTGTTTGGAGTAAAAACCGATTAACTGCGTACATTTTTTTTGTAGGTTATTTTTCTGTAATTAATTAATTGCAATTAATGCGGTAAAGTCCCAGCACTAATATATATATTAGTGAAAATTAGGAACATTCCTAATTTTAGATGCTGTCGATATCATCCGACGTTCAGATTTCTGTTGAAATCAGACCGATATCAGACACCCTTAGCCACAATGCTACTGTAGGACTGTATCATTTCCTCTGAAATGCCTGATGGTTGTAAAAATAAGGTGACGTATCGTAGACACTGACCTGACTGTCGAGGCCAAGCAGCAGCAGCATAATGAAGAAGAGGATGGCCCAGACAGTAGGAAAAGGCATCATGGTTACAGCTTTGGGGTACGCGATGAACGCCAGGCCTGGACCTGCACAAAAGTGGGAGGAGTGGGGGGGGGAGAAAGAGCAGAAAGAGGGGGGCCACATTAGAGTCATGTGACGCGCTGGTCTGCATCCATCCGGGAAAGCCCCACGATCACGATCACACTTTAGCTTTAGGACAGCAGCTCACATGTTTAACGTGTTTCAAATGTGTGTGTGTGTGTGTGTGTGTGTGTGTATCTAACACTTTTACTTACCTGTTAATGTAACACATTTTTATTTACACAGCTTTTTCATATTCACACAATCATTTACACACACAACATAATCTGCAAACTGCAAAAAACCAACGTTTAGAAAACATCTTCCATAGAAGGAATGAAACGTAAGTCTCTGTGAATCAAAAACTGTGAAGCATTCATTACAGTTTGCAGGATAATGTAACTACAGTAGGGTTGGGGTCAATTACAATTACGTCTTTTTTATCCACGTTTAATTACAACTCTGTTATGATTACGTTTGCCAGCATTTTTTCTCAATTACAATTAAAATGTCCTCTTCCTCTTGTGTTAGCTTTCTGTTAGCAACGTTTATGATGTCTTAAATCAGCTATAAAATACACTAAAATAATATTTTGTAAGCTTCCTTATTCAGGAAAATATTGGTATTAATAATCTTGGTGTGGATGTCTGAGCACTATTCCCCTAAATGTTTTTTAAATGGTAAAATGATCCTCAAGAGACCCGCGAGAAAAGTTGCATTTGATTCAATTTTAAATTACAGTTTTCATAGAATTTCTAAGACAACTACAATTACAAAGTAATTTATCTGAACTCAATTACAATTACATTTTATCTTATTTGTAACCTATTTCTGCAACTACACCAAACTTGCCATATTTGAACCTATTTTATCACTTTTTCTTGCCATATTTGCTACATTACTCCCATTTATGAAACTTTTTGTTACGTTTCGTCACATTTTCGGGACTTTTAAACCCTTTCCACCACTTTTCCACCTCATGTCACTCATGTTGACATATATTATCACTTTTAACCTCTTTTTGCCATATTTCATGCTTATTTTTACCAATTTAACCACATTCACAGACTGACACATATTTTACTAACTACTAACTACGTGTGTGTAAGCCATAGAACTGTAACACGGTTCCACAGTTTTGCGTTTAATTATATTGTAAAGGACAGTTTTTATTGAGTTTCCATAAAAATTACGATTACAGTCATTTATCTGAAGTCAATTACAGTTAAATATTTGCCTATTTTTACCATTTTTCTGCAACTTCAATTACAATTACAACAGCAGCATTTTATAATTAAGTCATAATTGCAATTAATTACCGATTACACCATTACAATTGTAATTGACCCATCCCTGGTAACTAGTACATGTTATTGTAAGCACAGCATTTCAAAAGAAAAAGAACAGTACAGCCAGTGCATGAAAATCAGTTTGTCCATCCAAAGAAAATATCAAAAATGGCTTTGATTACACTTTAAAGTGCTTGGAAATGTCAATCCAATGCATATCAAACACTGTCATTAGGTCAATCACTCCAACCATTTTGCTCCTTCCACCAGGAAAGCAAAATGACTTCTTGCAAAACAGCAGCAGATGCCAACTTTTTTATTGTTTTGTCATTTATTTTTAGGAGGTCAGATTTCACTGAGAATCTATATTCAGAAACGTTAAAAAAAACAAAGTCTGGGAACAAGGAAGCAGCCATGAAAAGTGCAACAGCGTTTGCAGCTGATGAACAGGATTCAATGTTTCACATCCAACCAAACACCACATGTTGACTCATCAAACCCAGAACAATTCATTACCACCATAGACCAAAACGCTAACAGCTAAACCTAAATACATATTAATAATAATATGAATAATAAAGCTGCTGGAGATAATACTAATTCATTTATCAGATAAAGACAGTGTCGCTTCACGGATCAATAAAGAAAGGATCATTTGCTTTAAAAAAAAAAATAAGATAAAAAAGGTTGAAATTGCTGCTCCAAAGTCTGTTTTGATCTCCACTGTGAACACTCTCTTTGATATTATCGCAAAAGTGTCATGCATTGCATTGTGGGATGTGGAGTCCTGTCCACGCATGCATTGAAGAGTTTTGACATCATTCTTACAGTGATTTCTTTTTTCTGACGATGTCAATAAGAGATATATTGATTGACAAGGTCTACACCAGGGCTTCTCAACCTTAGGGTCACGAACAATTTGAGCCCATTTTTGCTTATTTTCACTTTTTTTCTGCAACAACACCAAACTTTCCATATTTTAACCTATTTTCATCACTTTTTCTTGGCATATTTTTGCTCCTTTTATTGTATTTTTGCTACATTACTCCCATTTCTGACACTTCTACATCACATTTAATGCCTTTTCTGCACATTTTTCCTCTTTCCAGACATGTTCAGCACTTATTAACCATTTCTATCACTTTTCCACCTAATGTCACATATGTTGACCCATTATTGTCACTTTTAACTGCTTTTTGCCATATTTCATGCTTATTTTTACCAATTTAACCACATTCACCATTTGTCATGCCCATTATTTGCCAATTTAAACTAATTGTTCCAATATTGACACTTTGAACCCTTTTTACCACTTTTTCAGTCCATTTATCCACGCTGATTTGCAACTTTTAACAAATTTCTGTGGTTTTTAAAATTCCATTTCATCACCTTTTCCACCATTTTTGCTCACTTTTAACCCATTTTATATCTGATTAAAACAAGGATTTACATTTTTAAGATGACTAATATTAATAGCAAACTTCCTGGATAACAGTGGATATTATTCAGATTAATAAATAAATGTGGTTATCACAGATTCGTCCATTTTGCTGACTTTATGGATGGGCCTCAAAAAGCCGAAAAGGTTGAGAACCACTGGTCTAAACTATGGGTTTAACTGTTAAAAACACAAATATGTTTTTAAATCATTAATTCATTTTTACAAAGCTAATACACGTGTCCTTTCAAAAATCCTTCAACCAACCTTTATTTGTGTCTAAAATCTCAATAAAGAGAAAAACAGAGATAAAGCACGTCAAGCATCAGACGAGTCAACAGTTTAGATGTAAATGTTCAACCCCTGCATTAATAAAACAAAAGCTTTCCTTCTCGTTGGCATGTGGAGAATGAACACAGTCGATCTGCACCACAACATCACTGCCTGAATCGATGCGTAGCTCAATCTCAAATGATGAGACTGCTAAAGTATTGATCTGAATAGAAAACAGACTTAATCAGCTAACGGAAAGAGAGAAAGAAAGACAATATTTATCAGCTTTGTTGTTGTTTTTTTATATTTATGGTAA
Organism: Gouania willdenowi; assembly: GCF_900634775.1. Taxonomy (NCBI): domain Eukaryota; kingdom Metazoa; phylum Chordata; class Actinopteri; order Blenniiformes; family Gobiesocidae; genus Gouania; species Gouania willdenowi. The sequence continues at coordinate 2,147,364 of NC_041048.1, read as the reverse complement.
AATGGCTCATTGCCTAATTTCTTTGTACTTTGTAACAAAGTACACACAATTAAACTCCAAATTTAACGTAGCGGTAACGTATTACTAGTAATGTTATCATTACATAAAATCAAATAATTCTGACTTTTTTGGGGGAAAAAAAGAGAGAAAAAGGAAGAAAAACAAAAGAAAAGGAAATTTTAACTAATTAATTAACAATAGCATTTAAATAAAATATTATTATTATTATTATTATTATTATTATGACAGATATAAATACAAATTAATTAATTATTTAACTAATGAAATAATTAAACTCCAAAAAACTGAAAAAAAGAGAAAAAAGCAAAGCAGAAACAAAATCTGACTTTCATAATTAACAAATTGATTATTAATAATTAAATTATATATATATATAATAATATTAATTAATGAATCAAACTCCAAATATAACGTATAATTCTGACCTTTTCAGTGGAAAAAAGAAAAAAAAGAAGGAAAAAAGAGAAGAAAAAAAAGAGAAAAAGGAAAAATAATTCTGACTTTCATAATTAACTAGCTTAACTAACTTCCTCTCCTTTCATTAGCAACTTCATCAACATATGACTTCAGCAGCAGCATGACCTCATTCCTGGGTCTGACACTTCCTGGTTATGGGTGGAACTTCCTGTGTGACAAACGTATATCAAAGCAAAAGCAACTATCTTGACTTAACTGACACAAATGATCAATTTAAACACATGGCTCGACTAATCTTTGTTTTTGCTGCAGCATGACTGAACCAACCTCCTCTTACAGTATTTCAAAATAAAAGCCCTCATATTCAACCTCAAAGCCTGATTTACTGTCATGACAAAATAAAATAGCATTTGAACTGTTTTAATAAGTGTTTCCTCTTCCATCACAGAGGACGTTGTGCTATAATCACATCTAAAGGTGGATACACTCCAAAAGAGAACGTGCAACACAACACAAACAGTCATTATAAGCATTATAGATGAATTCATAGATGTGCCATAATCTGCAAAAGGGAAAATCTCAGCATCACAAACCCATTGTCGTTCAGATTGTCTGTAACCACAATAGCAATAATCGCAGCCAACACAATAACACACTTCCTGTTTGTAATAACTGGCAACAAAGCAGCCGCTACACTGTAAAAACATCCTACAACTTTGGTCAAAGGAGTGTTTGATTGCGGAAGCTTCCATATTCCGACGTAACTGAATCCGTTCGATTCCAAATAACGACTTTAATTGAAAGCGCACACACTCGCCCTCTGTTTTTTAATGATGCGTTGCTGTTTTTCTTTATCATTGCTGTTGTTTTATTTTGTTAACCAGGAAGCAGCGCCCACCATCACTGCTTTTACAGAACCCTCGTACCTGACTCTGCCACAGCAGCAATGTCCACCCCTTGCTCTTGTGCCATGAAGCCCAGGACGGAAAATATTGCGAAGCCAGACACAAAACTGGTACCACTGTTGAGGGCTCCCAGCAGCAAACAGTCCCTATGTCACACATATGTCATGAGGATTTGTTAATGAACACACAAGGATCCCCCCTCCCCCCTCCCCTAACGCTGTCCCCCCCCAACCCGTCACTGGACCCTGACGCCTCACCTGTAGCAGTTGTATTTGTACTTGTTGTAGCTCCCCAACGACGTCATGGCCCCCAAACAGATGGCGTAGGAGAAGAAGATCTGGGTCCCAGCGTCGATCCATACCTGGTGTTTAGAGGAGGGGGAGAAAGTGGGGACACAAGGGCTGAGGCCTGCTGAGGCTGGGGTTCACATAGTTTATGCAAGAAAATGAGTAATTTCCACATTATTGTGCCATAGTTTGCACTTCTACGTATACAAAAAATACTACATATGAAACAAATTGAATATCCAAGCAATAAGTGACAGATACCAGTCCCAGATCTACACTTCACATTTTCTAGATTTTGTGACCAAATTGTTTTTAATTAAGGGAAACATTATGTAACAATTTGAGGAAAATTATTAGCTTAACATTAAAAATGAGTAAAATCATTTGATATAAGCACCAGGAAAACTGTGAGCACCTGTAAATATTGTTTCATTAACACAATGATTCCTGTTTTCTCTGTCGTTTTTATTGGATGCCCCTGGGCCACGAGATCTGTGCTTCTCAAACTTTTTCTGTTGACATTTCAGTTCACATTTAGATTTTAATTTAACATTTAACATTTAGATTTTAATTTAACATTTAACATTTAGATTTTAATTTAACATTTAACATTTAGATTTACATTTAACATTTAGATTTTAATTTAACATTTAACATTTAGATTTTAATTTAACATTTAACATTTAGATTTACATTTAACATTTAGATTTTCATTAAACATTTAGATTTTCATTAAACATTTAGATTTATATTTAACATTTAAATTTTCATTTATATTTCACATTTGGATTGAACATTTAGATTTAGATTTCACATTTAGATTGTCATTAAACATTTAGATTTGCATTTAACATTTAGATTTACATTTATATTTCACATTTAGATTGAACTTTTACATTTAGATTTATTTTTCATGTGTGCACATTTTTAACAATGATATAGAACATGCTGTTTTACATGGAATTATTTTTCTTCAGATGATTTAAGACGTGTCCAATATGAATTTATTTCTGAAAAACCCAGTGCCTGTTATAAACCCCACTGATGTCAGCACATTGTGTAGAACTGAACTACTACTAGTTAGATGATTTAGCAGGCGCTAACGCTAGCCTGTGGGAGGAGCTTATGGGATGGGCGTGTCCCAGGTGACCACGCTGGTACCTACCTCTGGGTCCTTGAGGCGAGCCAGGTCAGGGTACAGGTAGAACTTGATGCCTGCAGAGGCACCGGGCAGCGTCACACCACGGATCAACAGCACGATGAGCATGACGAAGGGGAAGGTAGCTGTGATGTAAACCACCTGGGGGGGGGGGACAACATCTTAACCCTCCTATTATCCTTAAATATTACCAATACATTTTAACCTTAGGGTCAATCTGACCCCAGGGATATTTGACCTTGATATTTAAACCTTGACCTGTTCTCTAGCGCCACCATCAGGACAAACTTTGACATTAGAATGTATTAATCTTGAAAAGTTTTCATCCAAATCTTCTCAAATTTACTGACAAAATTAATGAGCGCTAGAGTATGAACCCTATTGGCTGTGGTGACGATATGACCTTTGACCTTTCCTGCAGCGCCACCATCAGGTCAAACTTTCAGTTTTAGAATTTTGGGGAACCTCCCCTTTCCTCGAATAAACAAATTTATCTACTTATTTTTAATCTCAGTTTTCAAACATATTTGGGGTTAATTACTATAAAGTCCTCTTTCTCATACACATCCTCCTCTACGTCACTTTCACTGTGAAAGAGCTGTTCCAAAATGAGGATATTGACTCTTCCCCCCCACCCCCAACTTTTGTCATGTATCAACTCTAAAGTATCAACTCTGCCCCTGCAGGTGTGGGGATGTAAGGTCACACATGGGTCACACACACACAGATGCGTTTCACACAACTAAAACCGCCTAGGGTCAAATTGACCCCTGAGGAACACCAATGCGTGCAATATGTGTTCAGCACATTAAAAAAAAATACCATCATGATCATTTTATACTTAATCAATTATAACCATTAAATTAGGAAAAATCATAGCAAATTATCAAAAACATTGAAGGAGCCCATGAATAATAGGAGGAATAGGAATAAACTGAGGTTTGTATGAATATTATTGATATTTGCTTCCATCCCAGCAGTGAGTCTGATAGATGAGTGGACATGGGGTTATGACAGATAATCACTTATTGTTCCTTAAATCAGTCGAGGTATGTGATATCTATTATGTGACCACACACACACGCCTGTGGGAGTGAAATGATGAGGAGAGCAAGCCGAAGGAATACATCAGTCCAGAAATAATCAATAAAGTCTGTGGAGGCTTTAAAATGAGGCTGAGATTGATCAGCGTGCGCTCAGAGAAAGATGTTTCCTCTCATTCCTCTGGTAGTGAATTGATGTGCTCTGTCATTTCTACTTATTCCCATTTTAACAACATTTTTAACTCATTTTAAACATTTCTAACTTTCAGCCATTTCCACTATTTTGATCTTTAGGCAACTTTAGCATTATTTTTATACCTTTCAGCCCAATATTTAACATTTCCACTGCCCCTTTAACCTTTTAACTCATCATTTATCTCAGACATGGACAACTGGCAGCTCAGGGCCACCCCCCCTAGGTGGGGGGGGGGGGGGGGGGGGGGGGGGGGAGGGGGGGTGCAGCCCTGAAGGTAAACACGGAAAAATGACTTTGAAACAAAATGACAAAAGTGCACCCCCGCACGCACACACGCACACACGATCTCAAAATAAGTCCAAAAACACATATTAAGATGATAAAAATACACAAAATGATAAAAAAAAAAATATACAAAAAAAAAAATGACTCGCATGACATAAAAAAAAAAATGCTAAAAGTTATTTGCTAAGCACGCAAGACGTCAACAAAATTTACGTTAAATGACTCCTAGAAAACATACAAAACAACAAACACACAAAAAATGAGAGAAAAATACGGACAGTGAAAATAATGACAACAAAAATGCACAAAATGAGAGAAAAATGTGAAAAAAAAACATCTGAAATACACAAATGGTGATGACACAACATCAAAAATGCTCAAAATTCCTTGCAAAACACACAAGGGGTCAACAAAATGTACATAAATGACTCCAAAAACACAATAAATGACAAATGCACACAAAATGAAAGAAAAATACACAAAATGAAAGAAAAATACACAAAATGAAAGAAAAATATACAAAATAAAAAAAACACATTTCAAGTTGTAAATTAAGCATAAAGTATGGAAGGCATCAATATCTAAGCAATAAGTGATTTGTTTATTTATTTATTTATTTATGTTTTGATCAATTTTTATTTTTTTTGGGGAGATTTTGTGGAATAAATTGAGAAAAATTGCAGGATTTGAGAAAAAATTTAATTCTTTCAACAATTCACAACTGAATTATTTGGTAACTTACGCAATGATTCATGTTTTCTCTGTCATTTACACTTTCTCCTGTGGGCCGAATCGGATGCTCTGAAGGGCCGGATTTGGCCCCCAGGCCTTGAGTTTGACACGTGTGGTTTAGAACATAAAAAAATGTTCTGCAGAATGAAGAAGTGAGAAATGACTTCTGTATCTTTGTCATTAACTGAGACTCTATGATCAAACATTATTCCCCTTTTAAAGTTGTACAAACAAAGTCAAATAAGGTAGTTTTCTTTTTACCTTTCCTGTTGATTTGACGCCCTTCCAGATGCAGAAGAAGCAGATGACCCAGACCAGCAGTAAACACAGGGCCAGGTCCCATTTAACGGGGCCAATGTCTTCAATCCCATTGGTTATACCAAGCACATTATGTCTGAAACAAACAGCGAGGAGAAACTCAGCGACAATCATCATCATTCTATATTCTATAGTGTATGGAACTCACTCCCAGAACTCTGTGACGGGGGAGGTGAAGTTGGAGGCGTTGGCGGCCAACCAGAGGCTCTTGTTCTGACGGTACGTGTCCTCGATGCAGCGCTCCGTGTTCCAGGGCTGTTTGCACTTGGCCCAGGGGAGTTCAGGCTGAAAGCACTGATAACACACCACACACAAACTATTAAAGTCATATTTATTCTTCTTCTTCATCCAAGCACCTCTGACTCAACCTTTTAAAGCCTTCAACTTACAGAGCTTCACAATCTAATACTAATGAGCCTAGATATATTTATTAAAATGAGTTTCTATCATTGATAAGTACCTGAAACAGGTAGTAGAGTCCCCAGGCCAGGATCACTATGTAGTAGATGTTCAGTAGAGACACAATCACAATGGAGGCGTAACCGATACCTGGACACATGACAGAACAAACAGATCAATGTTAGATCAATAGATACGTTTAGGCTCTTTTTAGCATCACAATAAAAAGAATTCTACAAAATCTGAAATGTTTTGGTTTCATCGATGGAGCCAAAAATAAAGAAATTGCAGATTCACCAAAAAGAAAAAGAAAGTAGATGTAACTCTAGAGTTTAGAAAACATTTTAAAGTTTATAATTCCAGAAAGTTCATTTTGACTTCTGTCTCAGCGGGGGCCACAAAAATGTGTTTGTCTGTAGTTCTTTTGTGTATTTTTCTTGTAAAATGAATGTTTTTTGGAGTCATATTGTGTTTTTATGTAGTTATTTTGCATTTTTTGATTAATTTTTGTGTATTTCTGTTGTTGTTTTGCTTGTTTGTTAGTACTGTGGGTTTACGGAGTGATTTTTTGTGTTTTTCTTGTCTTTTTGTATACTTTTGTTGTCATTTTCTGTAGTGTTGTATATCCATTTTGTGTATTTTGTTGTTGTTTTACGTCATTTGGAGCAATGCTGTGTATTACTGTTGTTGTTTTGTTCATTTCTGTCATAGTTTTGTGTGTTTTTAAAGTATTTTGTGTAATACTGTTGTCATTTTGTGTCATTTGGAGTAATGTTGTGTATTACTGTTGTTTTCTGTTTTTCTGGGCATTTACTGTATTTTCCTGCAATGCTGTAATTCTTGTATTTTTGCTTGTGTTTTGTGTAGAAAACACTTGTGTACCGTGTCCACCACAGTCGTATGTTGTTGTTGTCACAAATCATTATCTAATCTAGACTTTGGACACAACGTCTTTATTTTAATATTAAGTGTATTTATCTCGCTCAACGTCCAATGATATCATGAGTTTGAGTCTTCAGAGAAGCAACGCCGTATCTCGTTTTATTTCACGTCTGCGTCACAACTGACCTTGTCAGCAGGGTTGTGACTAAGGTGACCATATTCTGATTTACAAAAAAGAGACACTTGGGCCGTCCTCGACATACTCAGAATACTCTACGTTTTTCTTTAATATACCTTGTAATGGAAAAATGCAATATAGTAGATAAATAAGTTATTATTGTTCATAAGGGTTAAACAGTCATTTCTCTCTTTATAACAGACTTAAAAATGACTGAAGTCAATCACCACCTTTATTATGCATTACAATAATCTGTCCTTCAAAAATCTCATGTAAACTCTCTTAAAATCTCTCAGTCATTTTCCTCATTAGTGACGATTTCGTCAAAACAAAGCAAAATCTTTAAAGATTCTGTCACGTTTGAGTAAAATTACTGTAAGGACGTGATAGTGGCTGTAAAAAGCAATTCATTAGGTTTCAGAAACTGGTGGAATTTCTCCGATCGATCAAATATTAGCAGAGTTACGCTAATTTAAATGAACATGTCCCCCTAGATGCGTTCAGGGTCCCTGGGAAACCAGGACATTTTGACGAGTTGTTAAAATCCGACCAGACGGTTCGGACGAGACGTGAAAAGAGGACGTCAGGGTAAGTCCAGACGTAAGGTCGCCATGCTTGTGATATACGTAGCATTGTGTGTGTGTGTGTGTGTGTGTGTGTGTGTGTGTGTGTGTGTGTGTGTGTGTGTGTGTTTGTGTTAATAAAGAAAGGAAAATCCCAGTTGAAATGAGATTAAAAGACAGAGCGTGGATTAGCTTCAGGGTTAGAGGTCAAGTCTCCAAATGAACTCTGATAATTACAATCTGTTCAGGCTTTGTTTGTTTTAATTCACTGGGACAAAAATGAAAAATAAGACAACATACGGATTTCACTGCCACAAACCGCAGTTATAATGATGTTTAATTTTTTTAAACTTGGTTAGTTTGTAATGTAACGTGAGTGGCTTTGTCCAAGCTAAACGTTTACACATTTAAACCAATAGGGTGCTGCCTATGTGGCGGCGCTGCCTTTGTGTGGATTTCAATAGCCCAGAAAGTGAGGTCAGAGTGAGATATTGTTCTAGAACACGTATGTAAGGGTAAATAAATTATGAGAAATTTCCATTTGAGAAACTAATATCCAATTTCTCCGTCTGTTTTGCGCGAACACAGAACATCAGAGTCCCTGAACAGAAAACACACATCAGAGCATCACAAGCTGGTTAAAGTGCAAACATTAGCTCCATCACTGACACCAACAGAGAAATAAACAGAGAGAGGAGGAGAATAACCATTTCAGTTTAAAGCCTAACTTAATCTATTTTGGTCCGTCCGATAATGAAGATATGGAGGTTAAATCTAAAGCAGAGAGAGAGGAAGGCTAATGGTGGAGGATCCATTAAGCCAGGGTTAGGGCTATGGAGCCACTGCTAAAGGAGACTCACATACTAATTTAATGTGTGACGGTAATGTGGGGCGAGTGTTTGGTCTTATCTCAGGAATGGGAAGGATGCGTCTCACAAGGTTATTTATGGAAAACATTTGCTGGCCATGGACCTGATTCTGTATCACCAGGAAAATACAGGAAGTTTTTTATTGTAGATCAAATATACTTTACAGCACGTAGCTCTGTACTACATAGTGAGAGTTGTTGGTAGATAGAGTTTTGTGAGGAAATTGAAGAGGAAATCACAACCATGGTGTGCTGTTACTTTGACTCCATTATTACATATTAGGGCTGGGCCCTATTTCTATTTTGGCGATATAGAAAATCACAATAATACCGCCTATATCAATATATATATATATATATATATATTATAGCTTCTCAACATCCACACTACATACCTCACTCACACATGCTGTCTCATATAGTAGTCTGGTCTATTCGGGGAAGAATTGTGCAAATTTGTCTACAAGCATGAAATTTGACATACTTGTAGTTTTTGACCTGCTGAATTCAAATGTGGCGGGAGGCGGAGCCAATTCTCAACGGTGTTGCCATATTGGACAATTCAAAATGGCAGCCACCCAAAAACAGCTTTTTCTGTTACTGCCCAACCAAAAGTCACGTAAATAAAATTAAAAACACATTTATAAGGTTCTGGACCTCAGGGCTTCTAGATATGATGCCTATTTAACCTTGACTTGGAAAATGCAATGTGGCCACTTTCTCTTTGAAGGTATTTTTTCTCTGCTCCTGTTTTTGTCTGCTGTCTTGTGGATGTACGAGACTCTCTCTGCATTCATCCAAAACTCAAAATTATGTAATTGGTCAACTGGTCACTTAATGCTATTGAATACATTTTCTCAATGAGAAGACCGGGCCGAGGTGAGCCTGCGTGTCCAGACGGAACGTTTTCATCTGGGTCCGCAATGGATTCCTGGAACGATTGGAAGGTCGTGTGCCTGCCTTTACTCTCCATGGAGGACGTGAAGGATATATACATGATTGGAATAATGGCAGCAGGGATGCTGTTGATTGGAGCTGGCAGCTTTCTGATCTATCGTAAAGTCTGTATTACGTTGGCAGCTGTTTTGGGAAGGCTGTCAGTCATCTCTGAAGGATGGGGCAGAGCATTGAACTCTCAGACAATCATGATGAACAAACTCAAAAATAAGCAGGAGGCTACTTTGGAACGTTTGCGTGGAAGCCAATCAGTCTTAAAGAGGATGGAGAGGATGTCTCAGCCAACTGCTGTTTGATGCCACATAGTGGATTATTGCTGATCCAAGGTTGTGTCTCAATCTCACTGTAGATGTTTACAGATCTGACGCTCCGTCCTTACTCCTACTCCTCCCCCCCATCTCCCCATTTGTCTACGCCTTCCCCGCACTCCACCCTCCCCCCTCCCTTCCAGCTCAGGGAAGTGTGGAGAAGCGCCCAGAGGCTGCACGCCCACACCCCCCAGCGGCTGGATATCCTCTCGCCCTCTTCGCCCGGCCCGCGTCCCCTACACCCGCCCCCCCCCCGGTCCCACCACCCACCCACATGCTATGTTTCATGACTGTGACTGTGTTTTTTCATCAGCAAATTTATCCAGAATTGTCTTTTTGGTCAAACAAGATTTTGAGAAAAAATATTGAGTTTTGGTCAATATGACCCAGCGCTACTACATATATGCAGATGTCCCCAAATAACAAAACTCATGTTTCAAAATCTAAGCATTTTCCACCTGACTTTGAAATCACAAACAGAAAGGTGACCTCTGATTGGTCGAAGAAATCACAACCATGGTGTGCTGTTACTATGACTTACACAAATCCATAAATTAAATCAAACTTACCAGTACTATCTATCAGGTTTGGGTCAATTACATAGTTCAATTACAATTACATCTTTAATTATCAATGTTGAATTACAACTAAATTATAATTACAGTTAGCTTTCTGTTAGCATCTCATATGATAACTTATTAAATCAGCTGTAAAATACATTAAAAACATTCTCTGGTGCTAACGTGCTGTTGTGTTGAATTGAACGTTGTGTTTGTTGGTTTTTTTGTGCAACGTTTGCTGAAGAGTTTTTTCATGATCCAAACTCCGCCCCTCTCTACAAGGACCTAGTTTAGTTTTTGCCTTTTTTTTAATCTCTTCTTCTTACCCATTGTTTCATATTTGTCATCTAAGAAACGGAGCTCCGCCCTGCTGCTGGCTGCTCCACAGTTCTACCGTTACTGTCCCCTTGTGTTATATGTGATTTTCATGTTTCTTGGTCAGGATGTAACTGAAACTGTCGGAGATTAATAAAAAAATAATCATCACTTTCATATTTTTGTTACCTTGTTATGCTTTCAAATTAATTAAAACATTAGTATTAATATTTTTGGTGTGAGCGTTTGAGCCTTTTTTCTGTCAGTACCGCTCAGTTTATTCATTTATTTAACTTTACAGATAGAGGAAAAGTTGATATGGAAAATATTTTGCATATTTATTACCTACCTACGTATGTGTAAGACATAGAACTGTAACGTGGTTCCACAGGTTTGCGTTTAAATAAATTGTAAATGACAGTTTTCATTGAATTTCCATGACAATTACAATGTCAATGTTCTGAACTCAATTACAATTCAATTACGCTTAAAACAGCAACATATTTTTTTCAATTACAATTAAAATTGAGCCCAACCCTGCTACTGTATCTATTATTATATCCATGCAGATGTCTCCAAATATCCAACTCATGTTTGAAAATCTAAGCATTTTCCACCTTGACTTTAAAGCAAAAAGGTGACCTCTGATTGGTCCGGAGCTAAGCTCCTCCCACAGCTCTCCGCCTGCATGACAAGGCCCACAAATCTTTCCACAACGCAGTTGTTTTTCACTGGAATAGCAGCACAGCATAAGACTGAGTCACACCTGACCCTCCTCCAATCAGAGGGCTGGATGCCGTTGCCAGGCAACCAAGCCTACACGGGTACAGCAGCGCAGTGAAGGATCTGTTCTGCTTCTCACCTTTGTAGTCCCTCACCTCCTCTCCTCAACACAAACGTGGGTTTTTAACCAAGACAAACAGATGAAGGAACATTTGTCATAGAACTAGAGAACGTTGCCTTCACACTGTAAATAGAATAATAACTTTATTTCTTTGTCTCCATCTCACTGTTCTTCCTTCCCATCACGTGCCACCCTCTGACTCAACAGTTTTTCTAGGGGTGTAATGATTACTTTTAGCAATGATTCGATTCTTGGACGATATTGGTTAATTTAGAACGATTCCATCGTAAACAAATTAGTGGCTTGAAAAGGATTCAGTAACTTTTTAGCCAAAAACAATAATGTGTACAGTGTAACTTAAATAAATCCTAAATACTGCACAGTACAGGTGAGGTTTCATAGATTCAAGGGAATAGTCTATAAATTACTGACGAACATAAACAAGTAAACAACATTTAATTTCAAATGTATTCACATTTTATTTGAATAAAGTCCAACCAACTCTTCATTTTATAATTATCTGCTCTCATTTACAATATGATAAAAATACATATTAGGTTTACCTGACTCTTCTGTGATTCTAATGTGCTGAAAACGCATTGAATAGTGATGTAGAAGTGTCAGAAATGGGAGAAATTTAGCAAAAATGCATTAAAAGGAGCAAAAATATGGCAATAAAAAGTGATGAAAATGGGTTAAAATATGGTGAGTTTGGTGTAGTTGCAGAAAAATGGTAAAAAAAAATTTGCAAAAATGGGCTCAAATTGTTGAAAATATATTCTTAATTTTTTGAAGGCATCTGACAACCTGCTCAGTTACTGCTACTTTTAATCTGTTTAAAGCACCAAAGTCACTTTGCCACAAAGAAATAAAGGTAATAACAAAGTAAAATCACTTCTATACATCCGTCGATGGGACTCCACATCCCACAATGCAATGCAGGAAACTTTTCCAGCAAAATACAGTACATAAGACGTTCATCTAATGTTTATGATTACCATTATTAGGAGAAAGATCATAACAAATCCTTAATAAATGCAAACTTTCACACAGACACTGTATAAACACATACGGGACGGAGACGAGAGTGTGCCACATCATTTGTTGCCACGGCAACAGTGCTGCATCACATCAGAGAGAGAGATGAGAACTAAAGCGGTGTTGTGAGATCTGAGGAGTGTACAGATGGAGTGATGATAAAAGAGAGGAAATTAATAAATATGAGGGAGGGGTGAAAAAAGAACAAGAGAGAAAGAAAGAGACGTGATTGACACAGCAAAACAAAAATAATAACAAGATTAATTCACCAAAGCTAAGATTTAGTTTTTCTGTCATTAAAATGGAAGATGACAGGCATGTGATGAAGCATGGTGACCAACCACTGAAAGAAAAGCTTTTATGTTTGACTTCGTGGGCGGAATTAGAAAAATAAATTAATCTCTTAAGGTTTCACATCTTATCTCTAATTCATAGTTAGTGCAGCAGGCGAGCCAATCACATGCAGACATGGAGAGAGGTGAATAAATGCATCTGCTCCAGAGGTATACGCACTAAATCTCATCAAACAGACTAAATAAAAATAACTTTATGAAACTAACATTTTGGGACAATGTCACACATTTTCACGCACATTTTCCACCGTAAAATGAGTGGCTTGACATGTAGAAACGTTAGTAAATGGACAGACGTTGACATTTTGCATGATTTTAGTGCATAAATGTGGCATAAATACAGAAATAGTTAACTCTATTAACTGTATTAAGAATGTTAAGACGTTTAAAAGCCAGTGATTAAATCTGATTAGAAAAGGCTTTTTCAATTTTTTTTATTATTATATTTATTGATTTTGCACAATTAAAAAACAAAACAAAAAAATACATAAAATCACAGAAATAGATAAAGCTTAAATAATAATTATAATTTTTCACCCCCCATGCATATTTTTGGTCATAAATCTTTCCATGTTTCCCTTAAACATCTCATGTATTAATTTAAAAAGGAAAAGACCAAATCCACCACAAATGAAACTTCATTTATTTTCCATAAAGCCATCTGTATAAAATAAACTCTTTGTCAAAATGTACAATTATTTAAAAAAAATAAATAAAATAACGCCAATTGTTTTTCTATATTTCATATAATATTTGTTGTCGTTTTGTGTTTTTGGAGTCATTTTTGAGTTTTTGTTGTCTTATAATTTGTTGTTATATGTAATTTTGTTGTAATTTTGAATATTTTTATATTTTTATGTTTTTGTGTTTTTGCTGGTACACATTTTTGTTGTTATATCTATTTTGGTTGTAATTTTTGTACGCTATTGTTGTCACTTTTGAAATTTTCATTTCATTTTGTTTTTTTTGTTGTGTTTTAGGAGTCATTTTTGTGTGCTTTTGTTACATTTTGGATGTTTTTCTCTCATTTTGTATTTTTTTTGTTGTCATCAAAACATACAAATCGTTTTTAAATAAAATAACACCAATGAATTCAATTCAAATTTTATAAAAAATGTATCAGGCTCTAAGTATAGATACATTTATGAACTGAGAAAATAACCTTCATTCAATGCGGTTTTGGTGCTGTACATTATGTTTAATCTGATTGGTCGACTATGATATGATGCATTATGTTTAATCTGATTGGTCGACTATGATGTGATGCATTATGTTTAATCTGATTGGTCGACTATGATGTGATACATTACGTTTAATCTGATTGGTCGACTATGATGTGATACATTACGTTTAATCTGATTGGTCGACTATGATGTGATACATTACGTTTAATCTGATTGGTCGACTATGATGTGATGCATTACGTTTAATCTGATTGGTCGACTATGATGTGATGCTGATCATTTAAAAACAAAAATAATAATTTACTCATTAACGGTTGGGTGTAGAAATGTAACTAATTACTTATCTTAAAACGTACTTAAGTACAAGTAAAATGTACTGATTTATAAATATAGTGAAAAGGTACCAGTGGCCATGAAAAGAACTCTATTAAAAGTACGTACCAGTGAAAATGGGGCAGAGCTTCTCCCAGCAGGTGATCCCTCCCTCAGACGTGAACTGACCCAGGGCGACCTCCAGGAAGAAGACTGGCAGTCCTCCACCAAACAGGAAGATGAAGTAGGGAATGAGAAACGCACCTGGAACAAACACAAAGCAATAATTAACTTTCTTTCTTTTTTTATATATCCTAAGATTAAATATTAGCTTACCTCCACCATTTTTATAGCAGAGGTATGGGAAACGCCAAACGTTCCCTAAACCAACAAAACCTCCGGCCACAGACAGGACAAAGTCCAACTTGCTGGCCCACTTCTCGCGCTGTGGGTGTTTTCCCTCAGCTTCGTCTTCAGGTCGGGTGCCGGGGCTCTTACCAGGAGACGGTTTCAGAGTGTCTTTGTGGAAGTCCTTCAGACACTGGAGCTTCTCTTTCTGGGCCATTCTGAGGGTTGAGAAAACAAGGGGTTGTCATCATTAGTTGCATTAATATGCTTTACAATTCACTAACAAACGAGCTCTGCAGGCTTTTTGGAACTGATCAATCACCAAATATTCATTCAGACTTTTGAATATCGCAAACATTGTCTGGAGACAATTAGTGTTTAAATAAAGAGTCATTACATCTGACAAAATCTGTATTTACTATTAAACGTGGCAACGGCAATAATCATTTTAATCACACTTTTCTTTTTTAAGGTTAGTTTAAAGCGTAGTGGGACAATTAATGATAATAAATGATGTATGTAGTTGGTTACTCATGCTTGGTATAGATCCTCCACTAATACATATTCACACACACACTATAGAGACAAAAAATAACATTTGATTAAAAAAACTGATTCAAAGATGTGTCTTTTAAACAGAAAATCCCCCATAGCTGGTTGGATCACAGTGTAGGGGCTAATTTTATATAGCCCCCAAAGTAAATGTACAAAATGACAGAAATATACATCCACAGAATACATACACAATGAATTACAACATTACAGGAATATACAGTAAAAGACTATAGAAAAACACAGAAAATACTCCAAAAACACACAAAACCACAACAGTAATACACAAATAGCAACAACAGTACAACCAAGAGATAAGAAAAACATGCAAAATGACTCAGCAAACCCACAATACTAACGAACGAGCAAAATGACAACAGAAATACACAAAAATTACTCTTAAAAATGCAAAATGACTGAGCACAAATACACAATATGATTCCAAAAAACATATATATTACAGGAAAAATACACAAAAGGACAACAGAAATGTACAAATTGCCTCACATCGAGAAAGACAACAACAAACATACACAATTACAATAAAAACTCTTTGTTCTTTCCTGTATTAAAGGTGCAGTATGCAACTCTTATAAAAGTGATTTTTTGTCATATTTACTAAAGCTGTCACTATGTAAGGACAGCTTTACATCAAACTAGTAGCTGTTGCTCACAGGCCCCGCCCCTTTCCCAGAGCTAGAGCGCCGTCTTTTTTACAGTGTATGGTCTGAAGGAGTACAAGATGGAATTAGCAATTTTTCTGCTTGAAATGTAATTACTGCTGCTTGATTTACATTATGTTTGATTTGTAATTGTTACACTAGAACTCTGTGGTGCATGTGTTGTGTATGTGCGCGTAGCAGCCTCCGTGTGGGCTGCTGTAAGTAACACTGTGCTGTTGCTGCTGCTGAGGTGTGTGCACATAGAGAGAGAGAAGCAGTAATATGCTTTTAACAGAGCATGTTATATTACTGTGATGTTGCTGTCTGGCTAACGTTAGCTTGTTAGCTCCTCTGAGGGAGGGACTTTTGAAAAGTTTGGAGGCAGGGTAAGAGAGCAGCGGGGAGGGAGGGATCTGAGAGTCGCCGACTGCACCTTTAATGCTCAGATTGCTCATTATTCTAAATGCTGACATGAATGTTGATCATGTGACCTTCCACCTATTTTTGTGGCCCCGCTGTAATAATAGTTGCCTACCTCTGGTGTAGGGGATCAAAATCACAGTGTAGGGGCCCCAACGCTCAATAGCGCTAACAAGGACGCTGCTAGGTGATGCTGCTACACATACACACACACATAACCCTGAGATGTTTTTATAGTCTATTGTAGACATTGCTCCAGTTGTGTTTTCAGATTTGGGAACAGAAAGAACGCGACTCCCCCAACCCAACTCTTGGGGTACCTGGTATCTGACCTGCACCAGCCATGAGCACATTGTGCTGCTCTGAGCATGTTTACATAGTAACGGTTGCTCAGACATATGATTGGACAATGACTGTTTGTGGGCGGGGTTTTGCGGGGATTGGTCTAAAAAAAAAAAAAGAATCTTATATTGATCAGGATACAGTAAAACTAAAAATATCAATAAACATGTGACAGGGAATAAAAACAAGATCTGCAACTAAGAATTTAAATAGTAAAGGCTGTAAACCTTTAAACTCATTGTTTGAGAGGGTTTTTGTGGCGTAATCCCAACAGATCTATAAAAAAACATCCTAACCTCATACCTTCCTCATTAAAGCGTCTCCGTTTAGTTCTGACAGCGAAGGGACGATAACGCTCAGAGCAATCAAGGTCGCGCTGACACCACGGCTGTAAATTTCCACCTAATCTCCTCCTCCGTGACGAGCGGGAGCGACAAACACAGTTAGTTAGTAGTCAGCAGACGTCCGTCTCTATCTGCTGATATCTGAGAAGATGCTGTGCGTTCTGGTTTCATTCTTTAACGCGTACAGAGATTAATTCACAGGGACAAGGCTACGCGTCGATAAAGTGACGCCAAAATATTCAGATATTTTATTTTGATTCAGATGCTTTGATCTCACAGAGTAATTACAAAACAAACAGATTTTTGGCTTGTTTATTTGTTTTTGTTGTTGATTTTGTGCATTCACACGAAGAACAAAACTAAAAAGGGAGTGAAGCCCATTACTGTCCCCCTGGTCTGGAGAAGAAACACAAGAAATCACCTTAAAGGGATCTTTAACTGGTTATACAAGAAATGTTCTTATTAGTAGATCTATATTCATCAAAACACATTATTATGCACCATATTTGTTTTATTAACTTTTAAAACAGGGACTACTTTATAGTTTTAGAGCCTGTGTTCCTCCATCTTAAAATCATGTGATTGATGATGTCACAGGGCCCCACTTCCTGTAAACATCTCATTGTTTTCTATTGGAGTGAAACATTCAGCCTGATTTTTAGATCATTTAGTAGATTTTTAGATCATTTAACAGCTTTTTGAGTCAAAATACCAATTTGTGCTGCTTTTAGTTGCTGTAAAAAAACAGAAAAAGTTAAAAATGTTGCTATAAACCTCTTTTGTTTACAAAAAGACGATTGAAAACAGTTGTGAACGAGAGCTTCAACTCTGTGGTTTGGTAGTAGACAATGAAACAGAGAAGAAAAGCTCTCCTAAGGGACCTTTAGTCTCCCTTAAACAGTGCGCTGACATGCTCCGGTGGCTGAAGTTAGAGATCGTTGAAAGACCCGAAAGTCTTTCTATCCTCAGGCTTTGTGTGTCTCCTCTTATGTTTTATTTTGGTTTTCTGTTCTTGTTGCTGACATCATGAGAGTAGTGGAGGTTGATGCAGTAGTTTCAGAATAAAAGCATTTGGAAATAACAAACTGACTTTAATTTGCAGAGCAGGAATAACTGGTTAGGATTTACTTTGAGTTCCTCAATGAATGGAAGGTGGTAAGTCAGAAAACCAGTATAATTCAGTGTGTAACCCCCCCCCCCTTTATATGAACTAGATTTATATTTGAGAAAGTGAAAGTATAGAATACAGTTGTTTAACATTGTGTGTTGTGTTTTAATTTTAGAAATAGTTTCATGATAATAACAATTTAATAATAATAATTCAAAAAAGAAATATATATATAAATATATATATATATATATATATATATATATATATATATATAAATTAGTAATTCTCTGTTGTTTTTCTGTATTTTTAGTCGCCTTGTGCAACTTTTGGTTATCTTGTGTGTTTTTGTTCACATTTTGAATTTATTTTGTGGTTTTTTGTGTATGTTTGTTGTGTCTTTTTCTGTAATTTTATAGTTTTTTTGAGTCATTGAGTCTATTTTTGTTGTCATTTTGTAAAATTATCTGTTATTTTCTTTCTTTCTTTCTGTATTTTAATATTTTTGTGTGCATTTCTAATCATTTTATTCGTTTACTTTTGGGCTAGAGGTGATAAAATGAGCAATATATATATATATACAAATATATATTCATATATACAACCTTGTTTAAATTACGACCCCAAGGTTGAAAAACACTGGCGTAGATGCAAAGACAGTTATAACTGTTTTTCTTTTGTACAATGCAACTCAAACGCTAGCAAAAAGGAGAAAACACAAGTGTGTGTGTGTGTGTGTGTGTGTGTGTGTGTGTGTGTGTGTGTGTGTGTGTGTGTGTGTGTGTGTGTGTGTGTGCGTGTGTGTGTGTGTGTGTTACTGAAACAGGGATCCTCAAAAATTTGTGGACCGATAAAAAGCTGGAGTTAAAAGTTTGGTGTTAACAGAGATGTATTGTCTGTGATCACTTTGCTAAAAACAAGAGTCTCTGTGTGTGTGTGTGTGTGTGTGTGTACAGTGACTCCCCAGCCACACACACACACACTCTCACCACTTACATAACACACTCTCCTATTTTAAGACGATGTACATTTCCACTGGCTTTGACCGCTAATTAAATTCCATCTTTTCTCCTTTTTCTCACCACCTCATTCTGCTGCTGCCCTCCTTTCACTTTACATCACTTCCTGTCCCATTAACCACGTAATTATCTATGCATGTACATTAGGGCTGGGACTTTAACGTGCTCAATTATTACAGAAAAATAACACACTATAAAAAATGATGCAGTTATGAGATAAATAACTGCAGGAGTTCCCAGTATACCCATAATACTGATGCACAGCCCACAACACTAGAAACAGGAGAACCAGAGGAGAACTATTTCATACTTTTCAGTTTCCACTTCTCTGGAACGTTTTGTACTTTTTATTTTAATACAAAAACGCATTTACACAAGGTAATGCTTTGTGAACAATATAATCATAAAATTATGTATTCATATTACACATGTTTGCACTCCGTGATGGAAATAATGAACACTATTTAGTTGTTTAAGATCATTTATTGTTTTCAGTCATAAATAGGGATGTTACGATTAATCGTAAGGCAGTTAAAAATCGATTCATAGGTATCACGGTTGATATTCTGAAAATTGAATCGCAGTACTTTTTTAACCAGCAGAGGACGCTATCCACAAGTGTAGGCGGTGGGCGGAGTCTGCTAATACTTTCTGGCTGCCTTCTACTCTTAAATATGTTAATAAATGATTCATTACCCCTTTAGCACCGAAATAATATCTGTAATATTACTTGAATATCTGTAAAAGTCACGTTTTTCTATTAGCTCTGTCTGCTAGCATAGCTTCTCTTCTTCACTGCAAGAATATCTTCATGCCAACCGACCACTGTGTTACCAGCGCCCTCTGCTGGTCCAAACAAATATGACGGAAATCAGTGCAATCACGTTTTTTTATTTTATTTTTTAAAGTCCAATTGTAAAGGCACAAAATACATTTTCAGTTGCACTTTTAAAAGAAAAATAACTATTATGCAGTTTTGCATTGTTTATTATAGACCCAGAATTTAAATTAATAGGCTTCATTTTCATTTGTATTATTCCTTTATTTATTTAATTTTAGTTAAATTGCATTGTTTTGAATTGTTTATCAAGGAATTCTTTTGACAATGAAAAATAAGAGGAAAATAGTACAGTATTTCTATCGTATCGTGAGTTGAGTGAATCGTTACATCCCTAGTCATAAACCAACATACATTTGTGTCAAGTATGGTTAGGCCATTAATTTATATTAATCAAGTTTAATTATTTATAAAATCTCTAATTAATTAGATAATATTTTTTTTAATCAAATCTCACCACTAATGTATATATATCTGCAGATATCCAATATTTTGGCCATCATCATAAGTAATATTTTATTGATTAATTAAGAATAAAAATAAAAATAAATTAATCAATTTATGAATGAATGAATAAATTAATTAATTTTTTGGAATTAAAACTATTGAAAATGAATTATTAAGTGCTAATCTTTTTTTGCGAAAAGCTTCCACTACAAGTAGTAGCAACCTAAGAAGCCGGCATGGTAAAATAAATCAGTAAATAAATAAGTAAGTAAATAAATAAATAAATACATAAATTAGAGTTAAAGTTACACAAGAGAGCAGTTACTCAGTGCTTTCCTGCATATTTTATTTGGAGTACTTTTTCTTGCTTGAGTAACACTATGAACAGCTACTTTTACAACAGATACTTTTAATAAAACATCGCTACAATAACTGACACTTTCACTTTATTAAAAATAATTAAAAAGATGGTTGGAGATGGTGTAAATGCTCTTGAACGCAACACACATTGAATCCGAAACAAACCAGCATGTAACACAAAAAAAAAGGTGAAAATGGTGATAACAGGAAACCAGAATGTTTACGTGACTCAGAGCCGTGAACACACAATCCTTTCATGTATATCACAGTCTGTGTGGATCTAAAGTTTGTCCTTTCATTTCCACACGTTACAACGGGTCAATGAAGTTTAGCTACACAGTCTTAACAAATCTATAGCATTTTATATTCTGCCAGGAAGAGATTTAAACTAAAGCTCTGTGTGAGAATCAGTGGGATTACGATCATTGGTTTATCTATAACCAACACAATCCTCTCTGGAGATGTTTTAAATTACATTTTCTCCCAGACAACTTGAACAAAGACCAAAGAACACAAAGTTTCAGCTACAGTTTGAAAACTCTTGGAATCACATGATAATAGACAGCAATTATAGCTGCTGCACAGCAACAGTCGGGGCCAGGCAATTTCACTCAAATTTAGACACTTCTGAGCAACAAGTAGAGCGCAGAAAAACAAAGGCAACATGTCATTTCTGACACAATAGACGTTGATCTGTGTCACATGGAAATGTCATAGACTGAACCAGTCACCTGTGTGCAAGACTGCAGCTGTTAACGTTTAAAGGCAGATCTCAAACGGCTGTCAACAATTAGGTTATTGAGACAAGTTTGGATGAACTACGGCCGGGCCCGAATAGCACGTAACACGTTCCCGAGAATTCAGTCAAATGACTCGATTCCACTGAGTAAAATAAGGTCTCAGAGAGGCTCTAGTAATGGGTCCCATTCATATACTGGTATGTATCAATGATTTGATACTACCAACTGTCGCAAAATTTGACTCACAAATAAATGAGAAAACGACTGTAATGGAAATTGCTAAAAAAAAAAGGGGGGGGTGGGTAATCTTGCGAGGCATAATCGTAATCTATGTTGAATTACCTTTGACACGATATATCACACAACTATGTTTCCATAAATTTGGAAATTACCGGGCCCCAGGCCCCATTTAAAAAAAAGAAGGGGCACCCCCCTGACACGTACGGGGTAATGGGCCCAATTTATATGTCGGTATGTGCCAATGATTTGGAACCACCAACTGTTGTAATATTTGAGAAAACAACTTTAATTTTTTTTTTTTCCACTTTTGGGCCCCTTGAGGGCCCCACTGGGCCCCAAATCAAAAATCAAGCTCCGAGCGTCGATGCGTACACATCCATAGATTACAGCTACCAAATTTCAGCTCAATCCGTTCAGGAATAACAGAGGAGTAGTGATTTCAACTAGTGTACACAACAAGAAATATAAGAAGAACAAAGTGAGGGCGTTTGGCGTCCGGTAGCCCCGCCTACAAAAAATATGAATAAAGTTTCACAGACAAAGAACTCCTTAAAGAGACTTTTTTATCCTGGTGTGTAGATATATTCTAGAACATGTAGTATTTGATCATCAGAGGTTTAGAATGCTATGATCATATTTTGGATTATAACCAGTTTTGATGGGACGGATGGTTTAGCTGTGGGCTAAAGTGCGTGTTATGCTAGGTGCTGCTGAATGTTCAGCTAGCCATTAGCGCTAATGTCAAGGACGCAGTTATAAATATTTGACCATGACTGGGTGATGTTTGTATTCATGTCGTCTCTTTATTCTTCGGTTGTCAACGGCAGCGCCTACTTTGCAATTGTTGCTGCCACGTGTGTTACATGGCTTTGACATGAGACACACACACACACACACACACACACACACACACACACACACACACACACACACACACACACACACACACACACACACACACACACACACACACACACACACACACACTTTCCACTCACCTCCTGTTACGGGCTAAATAAATCATTGTGCAGCAAACATGGCTCAGTCTGACAGTGAATACTTGAGTTATTCATATGTGAAGATGTTTGGTGGATGGTTAGCATGGTTAGCATGGTTAGCATGGTTAGCATCAGCGCTACAAGGTCATCTGGTCTCACCCTGGTCC
This sequence comes from Gouania willdenowi, assembly GCF_900634775.1. Classification (NCBI taxonomy): domain Eukaryota; kingdom Metazoa; phylum Chordata; class Actinopteri; order Blenniiformes; family Gobiesocidae; genus Gouania; species Gouania willdenowi. Next base: position 2,124,655 of record NC_041048.1, on the reverse strand, counting down.
TTCTTTGTTCTCCAGTTTAATTCCATACTTAAAACATGGATAATGTAGGATTTGATTTTACTGAGCATTAAGGGTGTAAGAAAAAACTGATTCACGAAGCATCGCAATATTTCACGGCACAATTATCGTATTGATTCAAAAAAATCGATTCTTTTAATCAATATTTTTTAACAAAGAGCTGTCTGTCCGTGCGATGCAATGTGTACGCACTATGAACGTAAGTGAAGTGTAGCGTCCAGTAAGGGTGTAAGAAAAAATACATCGCGATATTTCACGCCGTAATTATTGTATTGATGAAAAAAAAAATGTCCAAATAGATTTTTTTTAAATCAACTTTTTTAACAAAACAAACCATTTAATGGTGCCAACATATGCCAAAATTTGTGATTTTTTTTTTGTTAAAATATATTGTCAATGTTAAATCTAAATGTTAACTCTAAATTCATAATCTATAATAACAAAATGATGAGGGAAAGATAATGGGATGGAAAATAAAAAACTATATGGAAATGAATAAACTCTGAAACAGAATTAGGGAATTTTTTAAATGAAGGGTTCAAAGTAACCATTAGAATCATAACCAGACAGAAGAAAACATTACAGTTATTAAAGCTGTGTTTTTCAACCTTAGGGTCGTGACCCCATGTGGGGTTGCCTATAATTTAAATGGTGTCAGTGTGTCAGAAATGTGTAGTGATTACGGATTAAAAATATATATATATTCTCATACGCTCTCATATGTTCAGTAGTGGGCAACAGGAGGGTCGTGGGCCATGTGCGGCCCATGGTCTAATTTTGTGTGGCCCCCAAAGTAAACAAACAAAATGAATAAAATAAACACACACAAAAATGTGAAACACAAAAGTAACATAAATACACGTAATGACACAAAAGGACAACAAACATAAACAACAAAAAAAATCTAAAATATGATCAGAAACACACAAAATGAACTTAAAGTTGCACAAGGCGACTAAAATTACAGAAAAATAACAGAGAAATTAATGAATTGACAACAAAAATACAAAAAACAGAAACATACAAAATCAAGGAAAATAAAACACAAAAAAAATACAAAAATATATACAATTTGAACAGAAATACACAAAATTAACCAAAAGTTTCACAAGGCGACTACAAATAAACAAAAGCAACAAAGAATTGTATTAATTGACAACAAAAACAAACAAAATGATATATATATATATATATATATATATATATATATATAAAATCCTAATTATAATGAAATTATTTCTAAAATGTATTCTAAACTATATTCTATACTTTCACTTTCTCAAATATAAATGAGGTTAAAATAAAATACAGTATAAAACAAATCTGAGCTTCTCATGACCAAAAAATAATTCTAGAAAATAAAAATGTCTTTAAGGGATCGCCAGAAATCAATGATTATTAAAATGGGGTCACGATCCAAAAAGGGTTGGGTTGGAAACATCTGCGGGAAGGAAGGGAGGTGCCTGAAGTTTTAATATTTGGATTTAATAGAAAAGAATAAAAGCCTCATTCATGGGACGTGTGTTGCTAAGAGTGGATCAGGGCCTTAAAGTGGAAGACGTGAACGTCGCTGCAGGGTTAACATATGCTCATGGGCTCACATCCCACAGCATGATGAAGCAACGCTGACATCACATGGGTTCCCAGTGGCACAGGGAAGAGAAACCATTTCAGTTCAAAATGCAGATGGGTTAAAAAAACCCAAAAAACTCCAGAAAGACGTCACCAAAAACAAAAACCGTAGCTTGGAAAATTCATAAAATAAGTACAATAATGCAATAAACTCACAAGTGGAGTTTGAGATTCTTAACGGTGGAGTAATTAATTGTATTTTTAAAAATAAAAATAAAATTGAATATAGAGATCGTCTCCAGATTCACGGCAACAACGATGTGTGTAAAATATAAAATAATGAAAAAATTATTGGAAACAATTAATAAAGTTGACAACAAAAATTTGTGTCGACAAGGGCTGGATGATATGAACCAAAACGCATATCAATATTTTTTCTCAAAATGTCCATATACAATATAAATCTCAATATTTTTAGCTCAAAGTCGTACCAGAAAGATAATTCTGGGTTAAATGTGCTGATGAAAAATGCCACACAGGCACATTTAATAACAAACAGCTGCACAATATGAGCCACTTTTGTGTTTTTCTCCTCTAAGGGACAGCACATGTGAGTGAGTTCTGTAGTGTAGCTTGTTTAAGGGCAAATCTGGGTTAGAATGCACTCAGAAATCCATCAAACTGAGCTTTACATGCTGTTCTGAGAAATAATGAAATTAGCAACTCCTAAAATGACTGTTTTAATACAAAATAAGCTGTAAAATAAAATTAAAAATGTGATATTTGATATTGTAATTTTCTTTAATGCCAAATTAGAAAACTCGATGTATCTTGAATCTCAATATATTGCCCAGGCCTAGTGTTAGCGAGTTGTTTAATGTTGGAAATTCATGATAAAAATAGCTTTTTGCTTTATTTTTGTACATTACGTACATTACCTGCTGGGTGCAGTGTCGCTTTATTTACATTGTGAAGAAGAGAAGAAGAACCAACCTAAAATCTGAACAGTTTGAGACCATTTCACTGAAAACTTCAACAAATGAATTCATGTATATTTTGTACAGTCACTGTGTTTTATGGCACTTAGAGGTAGGGTAGGCGATTTTCGAAAGCTAGCATGATTGTGAATGTAGCCTCCCCGACTGGCTCCGCCTTTACCCCACTCGCCCCTCCCCTCTGTGCTCTGGTTCACAGCTGCTGCGTCGTTGTCTCATTCAGCAGTAAATAAACAATAAATTTAATCATTATATACTGTATGTTAAAAAAACTGTGTTTTAACTCTGTCAGCGGTGACACTCTGTGAGCTTGTGCATGCGAGGGGTCGAGAACGAGCAGGGAAATAGGGAGACGTGATTGGTTAAAAAAAAGTTGTTTTTTTTTTCCATTGGTTGAAGTTATTACAGATTCTACAGATGATGGATTGTCTTCGTCCTTTTTTCAGAGAACATAAGATATTAGTTTCTGTCAGAACATAAAGACAATTTCAACCAGAAACTTAAAATGTGTATCTGAAGAAAATCGCCTACCCTAGCTTTAAAATATTTGTATATTATGTACATTATATTAAGATTGTATTTTTTCTTCACTTAAAATTCCCTGATTTTGAGAAGTTGGGGAAATTTTGTGAAATAATTTGAGGAAAATTTGCCAGATTTTGGAAAAATTTAGATAAATAAATAAATAAATAAATGACTGCTGTCATGTGACATAAAAAACTGTGAGCTCTGCTCTTGTGAGGTTTAATTCATTTTTTGTACTTAGAGAGGTTGAGATATTTTCTTTAATTTTACTTTCTCGAGCGGGCCAAATTTAATGCTCTAAAGCAGCAATTCTCAACTGGTGGGTCGGGACCCAAAAGTGGGTCGCAGACCTGCTTGTCAAAAATAAATAAATACTTAATGTCTGTCATGTTGGACTTGTCTTTTATTTTGAAATTATCTTTTTTTTGCCACGCATGCTGTGAAATTCATGTTGCACAGGAAAATATATAGATTTATGTTTTAAAAAAGATTGTGTGTATTTCAACAGCTAGAAAAAAAACTACATTTAGTCTGTGGAATTCTAAAAAAAAAAAAAGAAAAGTGGGTTGCGCTTTAATGACCGTGGCAAAATGTGGGTCCCAGGGTGAGACCAGTTGAGAACCCCTGGTGTAAAGGGCCAGATTTGGACCCCGGACCATGAGTTTGACACGTCACATCCACTGCTCGTCTATTTTTACTCGTCAACTTTTGAGCTCCACGTTTTCAGAAGCAGCAGGTGACGTGACAAAAGGTCTGACCCGTGTCACCCGACCCGTGTTTCTTAGTAAACGTGCAGACAAACAACAACCTATAGAACACACACATTCTACCCTGTGGGGGGTCAGCATGTCAAATAATCATCTTTAAATCAACAGAACTCTAAATGTAGCTCTTTGTTTTAGTGTGAAGAAGTATTAGATATTGAGATGTATTGAGTTATCTTATTTTACAACACATCTTATTTAAAAAAAATAAATAAATAAAAATTTAGCAAAAAATTCCAGTTTCAATGTTGGTGTTTCTCTGGGACAATATTATGCCTCTGATTAATTTACACATGCATCCAACTGACTAATTTTTACTACATTTATTAAAAACACACATTTAATCACTAGATTAGATCAGAAAGGTTTTTATTTGTATGTTTGCGTGCATGTTTGTTGTTTTGGTTGCACATAAAACAAATGTCGAAATGTCGGGCAGTATAAAAAAATATAGAAACTTACAGTAGAAATAAAAATATAATGAAAAATAGAGGCTTTTTATATTAGGATCAACTTGTCAATGTTACGAAAAAATTCCACATTCATGTGATTATCTTGATCACATGAATCAAATACAAATTAAAGCGGGAGTTGCATAATAATTATAATAATAATAATAATAATAATAATAATAATAATAATAATAATAATAATAATAATGTATCCCCGTCTTGTAAATTTGTGAAAAATTAAGCATAAAAAAATAATGACGTGTCATGGCAGCACAGGAAAACAACAACGTGACACCAAACCGTTACGTGCAAACTGTCATAATGATTTTATGATTAATCAAATTAGAAAATATCATGAAATGTGAAGCAAAAAAAAAAAAGAAAAAAAAAGTCAACTATTATCTTTTCAATGATGAACATTAAATGGGGTCAAATAGACCCTGAGGATAATAGAAGGGTTCAAACTAGATATTTTTAACTGACTAAGAAAGAATAAATTCCTAGCTATCATACATGTAAATAAGAGATAACCAACATTAGCATCAAACCCGTCAATCACCAGTTAAACCAGTAACCACTTAAAGCACTACACCCGCTCCACTCTTACGCTGTTGCTACGTTAACGTAGATCAACTTAAGTTAATGAGTAAACAGTACATATAAACCCATGAATGACTCACTTAGAAATTATCATTATGCCTTTGGGTGTGGCTCGTAAAAAAAAAAAAAAAAAAAGAACAGCCGTAATAAAAGTGTCTCTGTAGAGATATGTGTTCATGGAGACGAAATCAATCATGTTATTCATCAACTCGCGGAACTACGAGCTACGGCTCGAGGACCCCAATTCGAGAACCACTGCTCAAAAGCAGGGGTTCTCAACCTTGGGGCGAAGACCCAATTTGGTGTCTCTAGACACTGAAAGGAGGTCCACGGATGCCTTCAAAAAAACTAAGAATTATATCTAAAAATTAAAAAAATAATAATTTGAGCCTATTTTTGCATATTTTGTTTTACCCTTTTTCTGAAACTACACCAAACTTGCTAAATTTGAACCTATTTTTCATCACTTTCTCCTTTTTTTTTTCCTTTTAAATTATTTTCACCATATTTCATGCTTATTTCTGCCAATTTAACCACATTTACGATTAGTCATGCCCATTATTTGCAAGTTTAGATCAATTGTTCCTACCTTTTAAATTACATTACCCCAACCCCCCATTTCTGACAATTTTAAGCCAATATTGACACTTTCAACCCTTTTTTACCATTTTTATCCACTCTAATTTGCAGCTTTCGACCAATTTCTGTGGTTTTTAAAATCCCATTTCACCACCTTTTCCACCATTTTTGGTCACTTTGAAGACTTTTTATTTGCGATTAAAACCATGATTTCCATTTTTAAGATGACTATAATAATAATAAACGTTCCTGGATATTAGTGGATATTATTCAGTTGAATAAATAAATGTGGTTATCACAGATTCATAGAACAATGGACCATCATTTTACTGACTTTTGTGAGCAAATACAGACTGGTTCATATTTATTTCGGTACTTTTTAACATTTGAACAATTAATCTGAGGGACCCGATTGGACCCTCAGGCGGGCCGGCTGTGGCACGCGGACCGTATGTTTGACACAGATGCTATAGACTGTTTCTGGGGCGAGCAAAGCAAACTAAAACAACGTCTTTCCAACATCTCCACTTTACAAAACGCAAAGCTGTGCACTAGGAATGAATCATAAAGGTGAGTTAGAAAAGCGTGAAAAGGTAGAGAGACTTTAAAATGAGAGAGAGAGAGAGAGAGAGCAGCACATGCACACGCACATGCACGATCCTGTGAGCATCTCCGCCCTCTCATCACTTCTTCTTTCTCATTCCGATTCAGCAGAGGAATAAAGTCCAGACAGAGCCAAATAAACTAATGACATTAAACAAACCATTATATTATAACTAAATATTATTATTCTAAAAGAGAATGAAAACATCATGCACAGCACGCACCAGCAGAGAAAAACAATAATAGTAACAATAATCATTATAATAATGAAAACCAATTGATGTCTTAACAAAAAAAACAAAAAACAAACACGTGCTGGCGGGAGTGATAATAATAATAATAATAATAATAATAATAATAATAACCATAATCAGAATGAAAATTCAATGAACAATCCTCCAGAGGAACAGGATATGAGTCAATAAAAAACATCCACGCACTGTTTTCCACACAAAGCGACCAAAAGGCAAAAAAGAGAAAAAGCACAGGTGAGATAAATCTAAAAAGCCCATTGATGCACAAATACATTTGAATCTTTTTAGTAGGAAATAAAATTTAAAAAAAACACAATAAAGTGCATTAAATCCATCTGCTTTTGTCCTTTAAAAAAAGAAAAGAAACGCGTGTAATACCTGGTGAGTTGCTGTAATTCTGTGCTGAATCTGCTCCGTTTTATTGTCCGTTTGTCTCGTGCGTGTCCACTCGTGTCCGTAAGCGACTGAGAGCTGGACGCGCGTGTCTTCCGTTTTTTTATCCTATTTATAAGCTGACCTTTGTTTCCTTTAGCAGGGGAAGCATCAGCAGCAGCAGCAGCAGCAGCAACAGCAGCAGCAACAGCAATGGAAAATCACCGGCCTGCCTCCTCTCACTCTCAAAGCAACCATGACGCCTTCACGGACCCCTGGCAACGTCGGATCCCCCCATTTCTCCCTCTTTGGCAACAGCGGCCGTGTTGTGTTGACTTTTGGTTTGTGTGAAGATGTTTTTTTTTTTTTTTAAGTTTTGAAAACAGTCTAAAGGTTAAACTTGTGATTTGTCGTTTTTTTTTTTTTTTGTTTGTTTTGTTTTTTCGTCTTTAAACAAAGAATCTTCATGTGCAGGGTTTTTGTGTGGAGACAAAAAAGGAAATTTTAAGAAAAAAAGGCATAAATCTACAAAAGCAGATTAGGGACAAATATGATGGAGAAATTATTTTTGCATGTCGGGCAGTAGCTGAACATTTTCAAGGATTATATCACAATCTTTCCTGCAATGTTCTGTTCCAAAATAATGCCTATGATTTCCTTTCACCAATAGGTGGCGCTATGACTATGAATGACGGTTGGGTTAAACCTAAACTGTTTTTTTGGTAAACTATCATAAGCTTCGCACTCACTTGCGCGCCACGCCGTCCCCCTATGCTGTGAGAAATTCCTGGTGAGAACCTTGTTGTGGTAAAAATAAATAACAGTGTTTTATCCAGATCAGGGAAATCCTCAGTGTACTGAAGTAATATTCAGTACCCTAACCCTAGCCCTAACTAGTCATTTTGTCATTCACATGTGCATTCTCCCCAAAATATCACATTTTTTGCCAATCATTATGCGTACAAATTATCACGAGTTTTTGAACGTGTTTAGGCCCTCAAAAATGCAATCATTTCCTCTATAAGAAAAATAATAATAAAAACGAGGTGAATTACAATTTAGGGTCCTACCTAGTTTGTGTTCGGCCCCTAATAATAATAATAATAATAATAATAATAAGCAGATATTGGATGGATAATTTCATGTCAGACTTGCGCAAATTCACCTTTCAACCCTTGTCTGTATAATGTGGATAAGCTGTTGTGTATATAGGGCTTTACTGTGTGTAAATACATATATAATATATAATATATATACACGTGTAATGTCCCAATCAAACATTATTTTCTTTTTTTGCACGACACCAGAGGTTTCCTACACATTAAACATGATGATGATGATGATTATTATAATAATTATTCATAACAAAGCCTTTTACGCAAATTTTACACAGAAGTGAATCCTAAATTATTTAGATAATTTAGCATGAGTCGATCTGAGCTGAAAACCATCATTAAATAAATAAATGTAATGTTTATATTAATCCTGGTGTGATTTACGAGCAGCACATGAACGCAACATGAAGGAGCGGGCAGACCCCCCCCCCTCTCCATCAATTTCGTCTGTATCCGACTTCCTCGGTCACGCGCTCAGATTCCTAAAGCGCGCTCCCGACTCCCTTCACTCCACCTTTACAAACGCGCGCGCGGCGACGGTAATAACAGGACACAGTGTTCAAATAGTGCACGTTTACTAAGACATGATCATGATTAATACTGCTGTTTGATGAGTCATCATTTCACATTATTCTGTTTAATGCATTAATTCACCATAATAAACATTAACAAAGGCTCTATTATATTTATTATCTGTCCATTGTTGTATTTTTCTTGTTGTTTTGTATTGTTTTTGGTCATTTTGTATGTTTTCTTACAATTTATGTATTTCTGCTGTTATAATGTGTATTTTTCTGTCATTTTGTTCATTTTTGTTGTTGTTTTAGATGCTTTTTGAGTCATTTTGTGTATTTTCTTGTTGTTTTGTATATTTTTGTTGTCATTTTGTATATTTTTCTGACAATTTGTTTGTTTTCAACATTGTTTTTGATATTTTATACAAAAACAACTGACAGTATATATTTAATTACACACTGAATAAAAGTTGTTTAAATGGACGTTAAAGTAAAACAAACATGTGCATAAGATTAATATCTTTGTTTAACACGCGGAGCTTCAAACTGAACTAAAGAATAATCAAACTACTTCTTGTTTTATCCTCACTTTTGTTCTCAAAGTTTGTATCTGTGGGATTTCTAACCAAAATAAGAAACATTTTCTGTATTTTATTCTGGGCTTTAATGGAATATTTTCAGCCTGAAATCAAACCAGTTGAGTGACGTGTGCCTGTTAATCTGTGTCCAAAAAACATATTTCTTATCTTCAGACCTTGACTAGTGAGTCACCCCCCACATATTTTCCAAACTCTATCTCACTACATTGTTTGCCATGGCTTTGAGCGACAACTGCCAGTAACCTCAGAGGTGTGAGCTGTATTTGAGCCATAGGTGGAAGAAAGAAAAGCTAAATAATACGTTAAGATTTCAATCCAACCAAATACTTATCTTATGATTATGATCAGAATATAACAAAGAAGAATAAAAGAAAAGTGTTTCGACGGTGAACTCAGTATGAGTTCAAGTTTGGAGCAAAGTTCATGTTCTAAAGGTTTATTTGGCTCATGTTTCTTCATCTATAGCTTCCTGTTTTTCTTTAATTAGTGTCTCTACGTCTGTATTTTTATTGGTTAAAGAGTCTCTATCCAGACCAGACAATCACACAAAATGGACTTTGATTATTTTTGTCGTGCACGGCAACACAATTTCCTCACATTTTACATGCTGTGTGTCACAAAACGTTGTTCTTGCAGTCTTTTGTTTATTTTTGTCTTCATGGTGTATATTTTTCATATAATGTATGTATTTCTGTCATCATTTTGTGTTATTTTGATGTTGTTTTACATTCTTTTTGGTTGTCATCTTGTATATACAGTATATCTGACAATTTATACTTTTTGTTGTTATTTTGTGTATTTTTCTGTTGTTTTGTATGTTTTTGAAGTCTTTTGCATATTTCTGTGGTCATTTTGTATATTTTCCTGTTATTTCATTGATTATTGATGTTGTTTAGTATGATTAGTGTCTCTACCTCTGGATGGTTATTGGTTAAAGTCATGCAGCTAAAAAACAGTAAAATCTCTATTCAGCCCACAAAAATGACACAAAATGGATTTTGAATAATTTTGCATGTGCAGCAACACGATTTCCTCACATTTTACGAGCTGTGCGTCATAAAATGTTGGCGCTTCCTGATCAGAATTGGGAGTTATGACTAAGGATGTAACGATTAGATCAATGAATCGATTTATATTCCTACGATCCAACGACATCGATTTCAGCTCGGCTAGTTGTCCTTCCTGATGACATTAATCGATCTAAAATTATTTTATAAGGTAATCAATTAAATGTATTGATACAAGGAAATAACACATTGGATTTAAACTCAGCTGAATTTATATGGATGTGTTTTAAAAGCTCTTTTAATCATAAAGACATTACTGTCTGTGATGTCACGCACCAGGAAAAAAACCAAAACAAAATGGGGAAACCGGCGCAGTAGAAATGGATGGAACTATATTAGCTCTGCAGCAGCAGCACATGTTGCGTTAGCTCATTAGCTTTAGCTCTGCAGCAGCACATGTAGCGTCAGCTCGTTAGCTCTGCAGCAGCAGCAGCACATGGGGCATTAGCTCTGCAGCAGCAGCACATGTAGCATTAGCTCGTTAGCATTAGCGCTGCAGCAGCACATGTAGCATTAGCTCTGCAGCAGCAGCACCCCTAATTCTATTGTCATTAGAGATGCTAACAGAAAGCTAACACGCGGGAATGTTGAATTTCATGGGTTATTTATTAAAGGCTCAATAATTGTGATTTATTGTATTTTAACTTTAGTAATTGAGAATGTAATTGACTTTCAGGGTATTAAAAATAATCATCATTTATCTGTAATTGGGAGAAATGCCAGTCACTGTAATCGTAACTGAATTGTAATGGAACATGGATAATTGAAAAGGTAATTGTTACTGAAAAATGTAATTGACTCCAACCCTGTCTCACAATATCATGTCTCACCAAACGCTCTCTGTCGCTTTCAGGAAGTGAAACAGTTGAGATTTTATCACATTTCCTGTCACATGACCTGTAAAAACAGCGGCTGTAAAAACATGTGTGACAGTCAAACACAAGCACTGAACGATAGAAGTGTTATCATCACACACTCACCATTCCATAGTGATTACCCATAATTCCTCACTGTGATATTTGTGGGACAAATGTGTGCACAGTGGTCTGGGTATGTGGTGAAAAATGTAAAAAATCAGACATTAAAAAAATTTAGCTCATTTTTCTTTTGTTTGAGACAGAAATTCATGTAAAACAGCATGTTATATATCACTGTTAAGAATATGTAAACATGAAAAATAAATATAAATGTAAATGTTAAATCTGAATGCAAATATTAAATATAAATGTAAATGTTAAATCTATGTTGTAAATGTTAAACATAAATATAAATGTAAATGTAAATCTATGTTGTAACTGTTAAATTTAAATGTAAATGTTAAATTTAAATGTTAAACAAATTTTGCATTCAAGTTCAAAGATCCCTGTATAGGGTGCCAAATGTAAAAACTTGGTCACTGCTTCATGGCCATTACATTTTGAACATTGAGCTCATTTTTCTTTTATACAAGACAAATTCATGTAAAACAGCATATTATAAAATCATTGTTAAAAATGTGTACACATGAAAAATAAATGTAAATGTTAATGTTGAATCTAAATGTTAATGTTATATCTAAATGTAAATGATAAATGTAAATATTAAATATAAATGTTATATATAAATCTAAAAGTTAAATATAAATCTCAATGTTAAATCTAAATCTAAATGTTAAATCTAAATCCAAATGATAATTCTAAATCTAAATATGAATGGGCTGTGTGGAGTGTGGGTGGGGACACGTGATCAACAGGTGCTGAGCATTTCTAAACATCTAGCTTTACACTTGGCGACTGATTTAACATTTAGATTTACTGGTTACATTTAGATTTTAAAATTTACATTTAACATTTATATTTACATTTAACATTAACATCTAGATTTCTTTTTCATGTTTACACATTTTTAACATTTATGTAGAACATGGTGTTTTAGATGAATTTGTCTCAAATGAATGAAAAATGAGCCAAATGTTCAAAATATGTCGACTATTACAGTTTTTACATTCATAGTTTACCGTACAAGGATCTATGAACTTTAATCTAAAATCTGTTTCAACTCAGCATTATTATTGTGACCTTGTTGTTGTGCTGATTACTGCCCCCTATTGACACAGATGTGTATTTTACTGCACTTTCTAATGACAAGGAAGCTATATGCTAGCAAAACAATAACAGTAAGATTACCTTTTTCAAAACATTGTTAGATTAAAAAACAAAACAAAATTATATTTAATGTTGCTTATTTGATTCTCTTTCATGGCTCCTAGTTAAAAATTATTATTTGGAGCATTTTGTATGTATTTATTTATATTTTGTACACAATATACAAATGAAGCATTGAATGTGTCTGTAAAGGAGTGAGAAAGCAGAAGCTCTTCTTCTTTTCTTTTTTTTTGCATTTTCAGAAACCTGACGTAAAGCTGAGGTTTTGTTGGAGATCCTTTAATGTCACAACATTACATAATGTTGACAAACATCCATATGTCATAAAACATCTCTTTTTAGCTTGTTTAGACTTTGATCCTGTGAACTGACAGAAAAAAAAAACATCTCTGCTTTTATTTTCTTTCTGTTTTGGAGTCAAGTTACCATAGAAACGTGACTTTTCAAATACATTTATACAGACCATAATTTCTTTGATAAATTTCTCCTCATTTATTTTCCTTTGTGATGACTTTAAAATTCACAAAGCTTTCATTATCAAACATTTTATATATATATATATATATATATATATATATATATATATATATAATTCACAGCCGTTGTTTAAAATATCTTAAAGGTATTGTGGAGGATGTTATTTTGGCTTCCAATTCCAGGTGGATCATGTAGCCTATTGGTCCTCCTAATTGTCAGTCATTCTGACGTAAGGCCGTCGTACGTGCTTGTCCCTAGCTAGTTTTTGCTTGCTACGCATGCGCACTAAAGGTTTGTTCACACTGAACGCGACTGGAGTGACTAAAGAGACTAGATTACATTCAAATCAATATAAATGGTGCAACCTCAAGTTATTTGAGCTGCTAGTCAAGAGCAACCTCGTTGCTCAAAGTCGGCCAAAATGACAATTTGTGCTGCTTTTTGTTGCTTTAAATAATCCAAAAATGTTAAAGATGTCGATGCAAACCTCTATTTTTTTTTTTTTTTTTGTACAGAGAGAGGATAAAAACAGTTATGACCTGAAAAATAACAGTTCCACCTCTGAGACAATGAAGCAGAGAAGGAGAGCTCTCCTAAGGGACCTTTACTCTCCATTGAACAGTGTGCTGACACGCTCAGGTGGTTAAAGTTAAGGAGTAAATCAGGGACTGTTGAAGGACTAAAAAGCTACTAAATGATCTATGAATCAGGCTGAATGTTTCACTCCAATAGAAAACAATGGGATGTTTACAGGAAGTGGGGCCGTGTGACATCATCAGTCACATGATTTCAAGATGAAGAAACACAGGCTCTAAAACTGTAAAGTAGTCCTATTTTTTAAAAGTTAATGAAACTAACATCGTGCATAATACTTTGTTTTGCTAGACATAAATCTACTAATGAGGATATTTCAAAGGTTTGTAAGAACAGTGGAGAATCCTTTTAACACAATTAACATGATAAAGCATTTCTTCTGGGATTATCACCAGCATTTAAAAACAATCCAATCATTGCTATTATCTGTACACAAATGAAATGAAGGGTCTTTTTTGTGCGAGTGATGACAGGCACAGAATTAGAACGAAACAGTGACACAGGTGACACGACTCATCGTGTTTCTGCTGCTGTTCATCAGCATCACAATCATAGGTTGAGAGGCTGTAGTAGACGCTGGGCTTTTATCCCACATTAGTAAATCAGGCTGGTCCACAGATTAGTGCCTGTGGTCATGTGACTGCCCTGGATGGCCCTACAGCAGGATTACTATCAAATACATTAAAATGCAGAAAAACACTCAAGTGGACTTTTTTGATTTCACTGCAGATTAATGATTATTTTCTACTTCACCTTTCAGAAGTTATTCAATCTGTTCTATTCCTGACTTATCTTAACTAAGTATATTTGTAGCATCAAAACCCTCAGCTTCACTGTTTAAGTCTCAGTCTTTGGTCAAAATGAGCTCAAATTGTCATTTAAAGCAATTTTTTCAGCCCAAAATAAAGGTGCCATAGAGCAGGGACCCCCACTGTATCTGAAGGTTGAACACAGACATGAACAATGAAGAACAGTCATGTGGAGACAGGACCATCTATAAGGGGGAATAAAGGGGAGAGATTTTTGGGGTCCATCCATAAAGTCAGTAAAATGAAATGAAATTTGATGCAGAAGTGTCAGAAATGGGAGAAATGTAGCAAAAATGCATTAAAATGAGCAAAAATATAGCAAGAAAAAGTGATGAAAACAGGTTAAAATATGGCAAGTTTGGTGTAGTTGCAGAAAAAGGGTAAAAATAAGCAAAAATGGGCTCAAATTGTTCAAAAAAAAAAAAAAAAAAACAACCATATAAAACATACAAATTGGCCCACAGGGAAAAATAAAACTGTCTGAGAAAAGTGTAAATGAGATGATATTTCAGTAGGGGTGTAAAATATCTGGAATATTTCAACTTTGTAAATACTAAAAAATAGAATTTTTTCATGCATATATCAATATTTATTAAAATTAAGCAGAAATGTGGAGTAATTTTAAATCACTACATCATATCCAAACAGAAATATTGGCATCCATGCAAAACAACACACTTTAAAAAAGTAACATTTCAAAAAATGTATTTGGAAGTAGAACTCCATTTATTTGACAAAATTTCCCCAAATTAAATGAATATACTGTCGTTACTTTAAAATTACTTAAAAAAACACAGAATGCCATTATTAACATTAAAAACAGTAAAGCAGAATAAAATGATGTAAAATGGCGTGAAAAAGGAAGTCAAAAGGAAGGATACACGCACACGCACACAAAAAAGAAACAATGAGAAAAGAAAAGCTAAAAAATAAATAAGATCCCCAAAAAGCAGCAAATGATCCTTGGATTGAAAGCACTCTGAAAGAGGAGTGAGTAAATGAAGCGTGTGGAGGTTTTCTGAACATTAACCTTTGGGAATGTTTGTATATTCAAAGAGGAAGTGAGAACAACCTCAGCTTCATCCTATTCCAGTTCAAGCATTTATTTAGTCATAAACCATTAACTGTAACCAATCCTGTACCTTTACATTGGTCTGTTTTAATCTGACCTGATTCATTTAATGCATCAATGATAATAATTCTGTTTTTTTTTTGATGAAAAAGACCTTGAGTCAGAGCCAGTTATGTCTATTCATTTTGGAAAGATGAGGCATTGCTTCCCGTGTGATAGTTGCCACGCAACTTTTTGATACAGCGTTGCCACGGCAACCCTTGCTGCAGCACATGAGACGGAGAGCAGAGCGGTTGATGTGACAGGTTTGGTTCCTTCTATGAAACGTGGGCGTTTCAGACCTTAGAGCAGCCAATCAGAGAGTTTACAGCATGTAACAAAGAAAAACCCAAAACAATTCAACTACTGTATACTGTACTCACATTTTGGCTTCAGGTAGAAACGAGTAGACATTTAACTAGACACGTGGGGATCCTCCACTGTTTTTACAAATGTGCCCTCGGCTACTTGGGGCTTCCTCGGAGGTGTGTGTGGGGGGCGGTGGCTGCCTCTCAGCCTGAGGTCTTGGGGGCGTCTGGGGGGATTGCTCGGCCGTGGGGGGGTGGCCTGGGGCTCCCTGGCCCCCACTCTTTCGGCTGGCCTGGCTGCATCTGCGGGCACAGGGCAGTTCCTGGGTTTGCGGTAGCGTTTTTTTTGCACATACACTGGTCTACGATGCACTGGCACGCCTTGGGATGTGGGATAAAACTCATACTGGGCTTAACTTTAGACACGTTAATCCCAAATACCTGATTTAGGTACTACCACTCACTCATTCCCCCTGTCCACAGCCACCACCATTATAGCTAAGCTTCACACTTGTCACCATACTGGCTGGATTACACAACATAATAAGCACAATATATTCTACAATTTCGACATCTCACCTCACTGTAAAACAATCTATTCTTCCCCACCTTTTCTATTTCCTACCTTGAGTCTCTCCTCCCTGCTCCCTTTCCCCTACCCCTCCACTTAGGTGTAACACTGCTCTCCCTTTTTATATCCTCCCTATAATAAAAGATTTCTTACCCTTCCTTAGGGAGGGCTGGTGATGGTCACAATTAAGCAATAAAATAAATACATTTATTTTATTGCAATAACAAAACATGCATTGCTGTTTCTAATGATTGCACTTCTTGTAGTGTTGACCTTTGACAGCATGTACAGACAAGAGAAAAAAAACAAAAAAAAAAAAACAAATGTGCCCTAAAACCTTTGAAGTGTCATTATTAGTAGATCTATATTGAACAAAACACATTATTATGCACCGTATTTGTTTTATTAACATTTAAAAAATGGGACTACTTTACAGTTTTAGAGCCTGTGTTCCTCCATCTTGAAATCATGTGATTGATGATGTCACACGGCCCCACTTCCTGTAAACATCCCATTGTTTTCTATTGGAGTGAAACATTCAGCCTGATTTTTAGATCATTTCACAGTATTTAGGGCAGACATTTGTTTGGACCAGCAGAGGGCGCTAGTAACCCAGTGGTCGGTTGGCATGCAGATATCTTGCAGTGAAGAAGAGAAGCTACGCTAGCAGACAGAGCTAATCGAAAAACGTGACTTTTACAGATATTCACGTAATATTACAGCCATTCTTTTGGTGCTAAAGGCTAAGGAATCATTAATGAACATGTTTAAGAGTAGAAGGCGGCCAGAAAGAAAGTAGTAGCAGATTTTGCCCGCCGCCAACACTTAAAAAAAATACTGCGATTCAATTTTCACAGTATCGATGTGAATCGTGATACCTATGAATCGATTTTTAACTGCCTTATGATTGATCGTTACATCCCTAATTTACACCAAACATTGTCTTTGTAAACGGGTGGTCAGTGCAACAGAAATGTTAATTCTCACTCAAAATTGGATGTAATTTGAGACACAATATGACGCACTTCACCTGGTGAAACGGAAATATTTATTATATATATTTTTTAAATATTTGGTGGGACTGGATAAAAAAATAAATATATCATTTATTTGAGACTTTGTAATTAATTAATCTAAATTAATTGCCTAACAATATTTGAAATGAGATGCAACGCAAGGCGAGACAAATGTATTTGTATAACACATGTCAGGATAAGGTTTTATTTTGTAGGGCAGGCAGGAACTCTTGGCCTCCTTCACAGCATCTTTCTCCCGCTGGTCACCAGCTGTAATTAACTGCTCTGTGTATAAATGGAGACTTTGGTTTAGTTCAGTGCTGAGACATTTACTACGTTATCACTTATGACCTGGGCTTGTTTCATGCCAATCATTTCTGGATCAACAACAAGTGTTTTTGCTTTTGGACGTTCTTCTTGTTTAACTTCACTCTGTGTTCTTAGTTCTGTGGGTACCTCTGCCTCCCTGGACTGGCCAATCCTTGCATGACCATGTCTAAACAAACAACAAATATTGGTTTAATGCACCTGAGCTCCGCCTCCATCTCTGCACCTACACCTGCACGTGACAACGCATTTCATAAACAATTAAAATCAGTAGCAAAAACATCAAATCAACAAATTAAAGGTCATTTGCTCAAGGAGAAATCAAAAGATGTAAAAGGTTGAATTTGAAACTACAAACCTCACACACTAATGTTTTTACATGTTTTATGAAACCAGAATATACCCAAAGAAACGCCATGGAAACATGGGGAGAACATGCAAACTCCCCACAGAAAAGACCCAAGTGTCCACCATGAGGAGAACCAAGGACCGTCTAGCGCAGACATGGGCAACTGGTGGCCCGGGGGCCACATCTGGCCCTCGGTTAAATGTTATGCGGCCCACAAAGAATACGTACAAAATGTTAAAAAATTACACAAAAGAAAAGCTAGAATACATTAAAAATACAAAGAATTACAACATTGCAGCAAATAGTAGTTATACACAAAATGACTCCAAATAAAACAAAAAGACAAGAAAAACACAAAAAAAATGACTCGACAAACCCACAGTACTACAAACAAGCAAAACGACAACAAAAATACAGAAAAATGACTCCAAAAATCACAAAATCACAACATAAATACACAATCCGTGAATCATTCGTTTTTCATTATGTAACAAAAACATGAAAAACGAAAAAACACTCATTATTTGATATTTGTTTCCAAAACCAAAATGAAAAAATGGAAAATGCCTTGTTTTTCAAATTCAAGCTCTTTTGCTTTGGTACAGAAAACGAAACACATAATGGCTTTGCTAACGGCGGTTTGGCATGACAAGATCGCTGCTTCCAACCAGCGCTTTAGCTGGTGTTGAACACAGAACCTCCTGACGGGCATTTAGGAGGATTTAGAGACGTTTTTTCATTTTGTGACATGTTCTAAATGTTTATAATGACTGAAGAAATAAACTAAATAGAATTTGATTATTACATATTTATTTTTACGCCTCATTATTCAGAGTTCTTCTTCTTCTTCTTCTTCTTCTTCTTCTTCTTCTTCTTCTTCTTCTTCTTCTTCTTCTTCTTCTTCTTCTTCTTCTTCTTCTTCTTCTTCTTCTTCTTCTTCTTCTTCTTCTTCTTCTTCTTCTTCTTCTTCTTCTTCTTCTTCGTGTTACAGATCAGCGATAATGAACACGTGTCCTGAGGAATGTGTTTATCCCTGAACGTGGACCTTTAGGTCACTATGCTTGACTGCTTTCCTTCTTTTGCTCCTCTTCATATTCTGCCCATGAGGCCATAATTACAGTAATAATTCACCGTCTGCTTCCTATCACTTTACCAGTTAACCACATTTCAAAAAGATAAAATAAAAAATGGAATTGTTGAAGGTAGATTTTTATCAGACCATTATAAACCCACCACAGGGTGTTCGCTAAAGACTTTATGATCCATCTCTTTATTTTGAACATGTAAAAATGATAAAAGAACAATAGTTTAAAATCAAAAAATGAAAAATAATGAATTACAACAGCAGAAATAGATTGATTTGATCCACCAACACTTAAACTTCTCCATTTACAAGCAGTAGGAAGAAGTGTAGATGTATGAAAGAACAACAATAATATCTTTACCATAAACAAAAATAAATAAATAATGACCAAATCCAAGGAAACATTGATTTTGCAATTAAAACCTAAAATAAATCAATTTCTTTTCCAGCCCTTTTTTTATTTAGTTAATTTTGGTACTGGATACCAAAACCAAACAAAAATATCATAAACTTTGTTTTAATTCATTTTTCTGTTGCTTTTATTCAATATTAATTGACTTGATTGAAAGCATAGTTTAAAATGGTTCGTTTTGGTTTCATTTCTTCATTTTTGTGTTCAGAGAATAGAAGAAACAAACACTACTAGTGTTTTATGTTTGTGAGCATTTGTCTCAGTTTTATACCACTTCATAATAACTAGTGTCTCTGATTTTCCATGATCGCAGAAAACGGACGGAAAATTAACAAATGACTTCCTGATACGGAAATCACCATATATCTTATTTTTACTTGTTAATCTGATTTTTATTTTATTTTTTTAATGGAATTGTTCAGGTCGATTTTTATCGAACCATTATACAGTCACATGGTGTTAGCTAAAGAACAACCAAAACATATTAACATTAATTTTGAAATTAAAACATAAAATATAAAAGATTATTTTCTAACCCGTCGCCTTTTAGCAAAAGTTCGTCAGTTTATTTGGAATAAAAAATGTTTGAAAAAGAGCAAAAACAACAACTGGATACAAAAACAAAACAAAAACATCATAAACTTTGCTTTAATTCATAACATCTTTAACATAGGCAAAATAAAAACTAAATGAATCAGATGTCCATTTACAGCCTTTTCCAGCCCATCACATTTTTTGTTGCCAAAGTCCGTCAGTTGTCTGTGTTTAAACAACATAATCTCAGCTTTTCTCCTTTGTTTCATAAATTCTCCTGGTTTCACTTCCTTTCATAAGCCCCGCCCCTGTTGGCAGTGTGAGCACCTAGAGTGGAATGCTCCAGTGACTATTTGTTTCATTAATTAAACTTGACATGGGTCTCACAGGAGCAGGGTGTCATGACCTTATAAGAGGGGGAGGAGCTTAAATCAGTGAAGCCACAATAACACCCGTCAGAATTAACTTTGGATTTCACAACAAGTCATAGACCATTTGTTGGAGAAAAGGACGTAAAAGGTTGAAAAAATATCTCTTACTCACATGACAGAAAAGTTTGGTGCATTGCATTGTGGGATGTGGAGTCATTTTGGGGTCCATCCATAAAGTCAGTAAAATGATGGTCATTGTTCTATGAATCTGTGATAACCACATTTATTTATTCATCTGAATAATATCCACTGTTATCCAGGAACGTTTATTATTATTATTATAGTCATCTTAAAGATGGAAATCCTGGTTATATTCAGAAATGAAATGGGTTAAAAGTGACCAAAAATGGTGGAAAATGTGGTGAAATGGGATTTTTAAAACCGCAAAACAATGGTAAAAAATTGAAAATCAGCGTGGCTAAAAACGGACAGAAAAAAGTGGTGAAAAGGGCTGAAAGTGTCAATATTGGAACAATTAGTTTAAACTGACAAATAATAGGTATGATAAATCATGAATGTGGTTAAATTGGCTAAAAATAATCATGAAATTTGGTGAAAAGAGGTTAAACGTGACAATAGTGAGTCAACATATGTGACATTAGGTGGAAAAGTGGTGGAAAGAGTTTATAAGTGCTGAAAATGTGTTGCAAGTGGAAAAAAAAAATAATTTTTAAGAGAAATGTCAGAAATGTAGCAAAAATTCATTAAAAGGAGCAAAAATATGGCAAGAAAAAGTGATGAAAATAGGTTAAAATATAGAAAGTTTGGTGTAGTTGCAGAAAAAAGGTATAAAAAAATGCGACCCCCTCCCAGTGTCTCGCGATCCCAAATTGATAATTAAAGACTCAATTGTAATTGAAAAATGTAATTGACTCCAACCCTGCCTCACGTGAAGTACCAGGAAACAATAACAACCTACGGATATAAAAACTAAAACCTTTGCACCATAAACCGAGTAAACATGAAGACGAATGATAAAAAGCAACTGAAGCTAAATACAAACAATAAACAACAAATATATTGAGAAAACACAATATTCTTCTCCAGTTTATCTAATATTCTTGGCATCAGGATTCAAATGAAATACAGTAAATGCTTTTGATGGTCAGTCTATGCTGCACATTTCTACTGATCATTTAATGTCTATTATGCCACACTGTTCCTCTTCCTCATTCTAACTAGTCCATGTTAAACCGTATCAACGTTGTTGTGACTGGTAACGTTGCAGTGACCTTCAACATGTCAAGATTCCAATCTGAAAAACAGCCTCGGAAAAACTGCAGCGCTCGTCACTTTTCAGTGTTTACTGCTCATGTAAAAGTGACGGCGACCTCACACTTTCCACTTGTTGAGACAAATGTCAGAAGATGTTTGTTGTTGGAGCCGTGACCATGAAAGTGATGAGGATTGAACCGTGGAGAGGTGATCTTCATGGCACCATCCTGTGGGGACTTTACATGTTCCCCTTTGGGAATGCAGACTTTTATCCAAAAACACGTACAAATTGGATAGTTTTGAAGTACTCACCATGGCCGACTAAGTGGCTGCTTAGGGCCCCCTGGCCACTAGAGGGCCCCCAACCTGGCAACCCCACTTGCATGTTACTGGTACTGCTGTGCATTGCGTGCATCAAAACTACAGTAATCAGCTCATTGTAAGCAAGTAGCGAGGACAAAAATGCCTGATACAAACAACAGCACTCGTCATGTCAAAGATAATTTATCTGGTGATGAAAAATGAAAGAAGAAAAGAAACAACAATCTTAAGGTCATTTACAGTACAGAGGGTTTCCTCCAGTGCTTTGCAGGCCTGGCAAGTCGCCAGGCTTTTCTTGCCCCTCCCCCAGGCTAAACGTCACTTGTTTATTCATTTATTTATTTTTTATGCACCAAAACACTGATACAGGGATGTTCAGAAGCGTAGGCGGCGGACGGAATCGCCCGCTACACTTAAACATGTTCATAAAAAATTCCTTACCCCTTTAGCACTGAAAGAATATCTGTAATATATATATATATATATATATATATATATATATATATATATATATATATATACTGTATATATTACAGATATTGTTTACCAAATGTTTTTGCTGCGTTTCTCTGGCCATGTTTAAGACCGCTAGCAACAACTTTCATCGTGTTAGCCTGCAGGCTAGGCTAGCTTTAGCTTTGAGAGGGGCGGGGCTTGGGAGCTTGTGTGCCAAGCTTTATTCTTTGTATATACAGTATCTTAAATCGTGGAAATAATTTTAGCAAATAAAGCATATCTATGATTGAAAAAGAAAAAAATAATAATGTTTTATCTCAAGTGTAATAATCAAAATTATAATCGATATTTGATTAATTGCAGAGCCATACTTGAGTGCAACAGAGTTTAATGAGGAGTGACTTTAGCATTACTGCTTTTGATTCATTTCAATCTATTCTAGTCCAACCTCTGACTGGATGTGGGCTCAAATCTATTCTTGGTGACTTAAAGCTCACGTCTTATTTAGTCTAAAGTAGATTTAGTTTTGGTGGATGGGATCAAACCCAGAATCTCAGGCGTCAGGACTAAAGTGTCTGATGTCTGCTACACACACACAGCGCTGCTGTGGTCGCGTGTGTAATAAATACATTCCTGCTGGTCTTAGGAGCCTCTTTTATAAGTTCACTGTGAGTTCTCAGCTGTTAAAAATACCTCCAGACTAACCCTCCACTATTTTAATTACACCTCATCTACGGGTGGATGGATGAGCACGGCGGGGGGTTGGGGCCGCTGTGGGCCCCCTCGCCCAGTTTGGTTTCCATTGTTAAATGTTCTGTTAGTGACGTTACCCACTGTTTAATGTTTAAAGCCTGTTTGCTACAAAGATGATTGATAAAGTAATAAGTTGGGTGTAAGTTCAGAGGTGGGCAACTTCTATCACAGGGGGGCCACAAAAATGTGTTGTTTTGATCTGGGGCCACATTATCAACATTAATGTAAGCATTTAGAATAATGACTAATCTGAGCATTAATACAAGAAACAACAAAGAGTTTTTATGGTCATTTTGTGTGTTTTTCTGTCATTCTGTGTATGTTTATTGTTGTCTTGCTTGTTATGAGGCATTTTGTGCATTTCTGTTGTCCTTTTGTATATTTTACCTCTAAAATGTATGTTTTTTTGTTGTAATTTTTGTGTATTTCTGATGTGGTTTTGCTTGTTTTTTTGGTACTGTGGGTTTGCCGAGTCATATTTTGTGTTTTTCTTGTCTTATTGTGTACTTTTAGTTTTTGTTTTCTGTAAAAAAAAAAGTTTTTAAAAAATCACCATTGTGTGTTATTTGGAGTCATTTTGTGTATTTCTGTCGTTTTCTTCATGTATGTGTGTTTTTGAAGTATTTACTGTGTTTGTTTTTTTTTGTCTTTTACAGTATTTTCCTGCAATTTTGTAATTCTTTGTATTTTTAATGTATTATTGCTATTGTTTTGTGTATTTTTCAAACATTTTGTATCTTTACTTTGGGGGCCACATAAAATTAGACCGAAGGCCACATGTGGCCCCTGGGCCACCAGTTGCCCATATCTGGTGTAAGTACAGAGGATCTCACGTGTACTTAGAATTAATTAATTATTCATTTATTTGAGAATCCTGTTGATCAAAATGGATGAGATATTTAAAGAGAATTGTGTGCAAAACCCATCAGGTTCCAAGCGTAGATGTGTACACATCCATAGATTATAGCTCCCAAATTTAAGCCCGATTCGTTCACAAATAACAGAGGAGTAGTGATTTTAACTTGTGTACACAACAACAACAACAACAACAACTACTGTATAGCCATAAGGGGCGATAAACGCCTTTGCCGCGCTGTCTTTGCGTCTCATTGACTTTTTTGATCGAGAGGCCAAAACCGAAGTTCATGAAAAATTCCAAACATTTTTGATTGTTTTTCCCTATATTGAATTGTCGTTACTCTGTAGGGGGCACTGACGTGCCAATTTCCGTATTTCCACATTGAGCTGGTTTAGGGCTGGGAGTTTAACCACTGATTTACATTAAATGCAAATCAGAATTTGTCTGTGCAAATGGGAGCATTTTCCAATTTACATTTTGTAATTTTTGACCAAAATTCACGGCTCCGCCCTGCAAATACCGTAAAAGTTATCAAAAATCCATGGATCTGTTTCAGTGTTCCACTTCTCTAGATGATCTCCAGCGATTTTGAACCTCGTCAGTGAAACGTCCTAGGAGAAATACGTTAAAACACAACGCAAGCGAAAATAGCAATTTTGCAATTTTCAATTCAAGATTCTGGACTTCCTGTGTGTTTTTTACAATTGTAGAACTTTACAATTGAATTTGTCAGAAATCCAGTGAAACTCTACAATATTTGCAGGTCTTTCTGTACTTTTATAACATGATGAAAGTATTTTTTTACTCTTGAATTGTTGGAACAAACCTAGTTTTTCCAAAATTCTGCTCAAGCCTTAAATTATTTGACACAATTTGCCACACCTGTCACCTATTGCTTGGATATTGTCTTATATACTCTACATACATACTTTTATATCATTTATACATGGATATGCAAAGTAGCAGTTATGTTGAACATGTTCGATTCCCAACCTCTGCGGCCCACTTAAGATCAAACTTGTCCGTATTTGACCCCTGAACTAAAATGAGTTTGACACCCCCGTGTTAGAGAAACGTCACTAATCCACTCTGATCAAGTGGAATTAGTAAAAGTCCTTTTTTTAGTCTGCGTATTGTAACAGGATGTGTTGATAGTTCCTGTCGTCACTGAGCGCTGCATGCCTGGCGGTGCGTACGTGCGTGCGTACGGAGGAGTGCGGTGCTCAAGACAAATCCAGCAAAGAATGCTCACGTGTCTCTGGGAGAATATTTCATTTATGCATTTCTGCCAGTTCACACTTTGCTTTGAGGAACGACAGCAACGTCACGTCACTGACAACCACTGACACTGAAAGGAGGACGTGTTCATTGTCACTACGGCTGAAAATAGGGAAATAATGCCTGGGTTGAAATTAAAAGTTTTAGGTATTAGTTTTAGGTACTAGTTTCTAAAATAGATTTATAATGCAATGCTTTTATCCCCATTTATTTATTGTTTGCCTTTAAAAAGAGGTTAGGCAAGGAAAATGTATTTATTTACCTTTGTAGCGCATTTCACACGCAAGGCAATTCAATGTGCTTTACATGGTTAAAAAGAGAAACAAATGGGACCATAGTCATCTGGGTTCACTGATAGATATAGTTGTGTGTCATCTGTGTATCAACCTTCCAGTTCTGTAGAATGTGTCCTAAATGAAGCATATAAAGGCTAAACAGAAGAGGTCCAAGAACAGAGCCCTGAGGAACCCCACAGGACATTGGTAATCTGTCAGATTCAAAGTTTCCAATGTTTACAAAATCGCCATTTTATTTCTATTAATTATAACGTAAAAGGTCCTTGTAGTTTCCCAAGATCTCTTTTGATTTGTAGTAGAAGAGAAGAGAAGAGAAGAGAAGAGAAGAGAAGAGAAGAGAAGAGAAGAGAAGAGAAGAGAAGAGAAGAGAAGAGAAGAGAAGAGAAGAGAAGAGAAGAGAAGAGAAGAGAAGGTATTTCTTCTGAAAAAATAGGAGAACTTCGTCCCAAACAAATGTCAAAAGTTGAAATTGCAGCTCACAAGTTTGTTTTTGACTCCATCACAGACAATTGGTTTGTTATCACATGGTCATGTGTGGGAGGGGTAACAAAATAATAAACTCACAATACGAAATACGATATAGGGCTGATAATACGAAATACTCACGATGCGATATGAATTACAATATAGGGCTCATGATATGACATACAGTACTCATGATACAATATGAAATACTAGAAAAGACTCAATACAAGATACGATTATTAAATTAACAAATGTG
The DNA here is from genome assembly GCF_900634775.1 of Gouania willdenowi. NCBI lineage: Eukaryota > Metazoa > Chordata > Actinopteri > Blenniiformes > Gobiesocidae > Gouania > Gouania willdenowi. Next base: position 2,098,559 of record NC_041048.1, on the reverse strand, counting down.
ACTGCAAAAGTGTGAGACAGTGTGTGAGACTGTTTTGCTTCACAAGTAAAGAATGAAAACCTTCTACAGACATACTGTCTACTGTATACAATACGTATGTTTAGGGTGATGAGCGTTCCCACTGAAGTATACTTCCAAGTTTTCCGTGATACATTTGGAAATGGTTTATAGGTGCTGAAAATGTCTTGAAAGTGGAAAAAAAAATTGCAGAAAAGGCAATAAAATTTGATGGAGAAGTGTCAGAAATGGGAGCAATAATAATAATAATAATACATTTTATTTATAAAACACTTTTCAGACAAAAAAAATGCAGCTCAAAGTGCTGAGTAATGTAGCAAAGATGCATTAAAAGGAGCAAAAATATGGCAAGAAAAAGTGATGAAAATAGGTTAAAATATGGTAAGTTTGATGTAGTTGTAAAAAAAGGGTAAAAATAGGAAATATTGGGCTCAAATTGTTAAAAAAAAATATATATAAAAATATATTCTTATTTTCTTGAAGGCATCTGGAGACCCCCTACCAGTGTCTCGCGACCTCAAATGGGGTCCTGACCCCAAAAATATTTGTGTATATTTCATCATAATATTCGTGCAAACTTTGCCCGATGATGAACATTTTATGAAATATCATGCGGTGAAATCCTTATATGTCATTGACCTTAAAGGTAGGGTAGGTAATTTTCAAAAGCCAGCATGATTTTGAATGTAGCATCCTCTGAGGGCTCCGCCTTTCCCCCCCCCTGCTCCCTCTGAAGCCACGCCCCTCACTCACATGCACGAGCGCCGCTGCTCCAATAGAGAACCTCAGGTCATCGCTTGTATTGTGTAGAAACTACGTCGTCTCATTCAGCGCTAAGTAAACACTAAACTTTATCATTATATATGTTAAAAACATGACTAAAAACTATGTTTTAACTCTGTCACCAGTGACGCACTTTGATTGTGTGCTAGTGCACGCAAGGGTCGAGAACGAGCAGGGAGACAGGGAGATGTGATTGGTTAAAAAAAAATGAACTGTCTTTTTTCATTGGTCGATGTTTTTACAGGTTTACAGCTGCTACAAATGACAGATTTTCTATGTTCCTTTTTCAGAGCACATAAGATCTTAATTTCTGTCAGGATATGAGGAAAATTTCAATTCAAAACTTAAAAAGTGTATCTGGGCAAAAATACCTACCCTACCTTTAATTTAGTTTAAACCTAGGTATTTTGAAACAGTTTTAAAACCAAGGTCAGTCATTCTAGTCTATTTAATAAACTGCTTTTAACCATTTTATCTGAACTTATTTGTATTTCCAAAACATTTCTGAAGTCAAAAAGAGAAATAAACCTTGTGTCCCCGTGAAACAAAAAACCCTGAAACTATTACAGACGTGAAACGTACAATTTACATAAGAAGCCGACCTTTCATGCAACACTTGAGATAACGCATGATGGGTCTGATTAGCTCACATGTTCTTTCACTGCAGGGCAGTTTAACGTCAGTGAAAAAAGACGGATGTTTAAAAGTCAACTATAAAGTATTTAAAACAATCCCAACACTGACTTAAAGTACATATTCAGAGAAGAACGAAGGAGAGTTCCAACTGTCATAAAGAGACGTTAAAAATGTCAGATTTTTACAATTAATCACCTGAAGCTTTAAAAACAGGTCGGGCCTGAATTTTTTGGACAGGCTGTGAAATGGCATCACGTTTTATTTTGAAGCTTTCCATGTGTCCTCAAAAGAAGTACATTTGTGTGAGTTTTCCACGAAGTTAGTGTCAAGTTGTGTTGGTTTAAACACAGATTTTTGCCCAAACTTGAAAACGGCTTCAAAACATGCAGGAAAAGGGAAAACTCAGATTATTTGTTCTTTTTTTCTCTTTTATTTTCTTAAAGAGTGTTTAAAAAGGGTAAAAGAATAGGTTGATAAGCGTAGACAAACAGTAAAGAATACTCATTAGTAGGGCTGGGCGATATGAAACAAAACTCATATATTGATGTTTTTTTTCTCAAAATGCTGATATATACGACACGATCATTTTAATTCAAATAAAGTCTGACCAGAAACACAATTCTGGGTTAAATTAGCTGATGCAAAATGCCACACAGGGTTAGAGAACATCACGATGCTTTAAGATTGGTAAATAAATCAATAAATAACTTGCGCATGTATCATAAAACATGGGCAACACTACCGGCCCCCAAAAGTAAAGGCACAGAATTACAGCAAAAATACACAAAATTACAACAAATTAACAAATAAATACACAAAATTACAACACAAATACTAGGACAACAAAATACATAAAACAACAAACAAAAATACACAAACTATGAAAACATACAAACAGAGAAATAAACAAAAGACACAAAAGGAGAAAAAATACACAAATGGACAATAAAAATGAAGAAACAACAAACATACAAAAAAAAAAAAAAACCCACACAAAACGACTCCAAAATTACCAAAAAATACACAAGACAACAAAATACACAAAATTATTTTAAAAGAAAAGTAATACACAATGGGACATTTATTAACAAACAGCTGCACAATATGAGCTACTTTTGTGTTTTTCTCCTGTAAAGGACAGCACGTATGAGTGAGTTCTGTAGTGCGGCTTGTTTAGGCGAAGGTGTGGGTTAGGACTCAGTAATCTGTCTAACTATGCTTTTCAAAAACAGTATTTTAACACTAAATAAGCTATCAAATGTATATATATATATATGTATATATATATATATATATAGGTGCTATTGTAATTTATATATCGCCAAAATAGATGACATCATATATCTTGCACCTTGATATATTGCCCAGCCCTACTCATTAGCATTTTACAAAAAATAACCAACTAAACAATTGTGCAAACCTTATTGCCACCAGCAGTGGTGAAATAAACTCAGTTTGCTTTTTTCTCCAATTTAAACAAAATGCATAAAAAAATTATTTTTTTTTTTTTAAACTCAACTTCACATTCTTTCTTAAAAAGTCGTTCACAGTTGGTTTCCTACCAGTTGTGTCGTCACGTCGAGGTCGATCTGTGAGTTTGTTTCTTCTCAGTTGGTCAAAAGGCCATGAACAGAAAAACAAACATCTGAGCCATGCTTTGGAGGACGGTGCTCCTGGAATATGGTTCCTGAAGGAAACACTGGTGGATGTTTTTTAAGTTCCACTGTTTTTACAAGTTTGGCTTAAAATCTTTCAAATGTCTTTATTAGTAGATCTATGTCTAATTAAACTAAATGATCTAAAAATCAGGCTGAATGTTTCACTCCAATAGAAAACAATGGGATGTTTACAGGAAGTGGGGCCGCGTGACATCATCAGTCACATGATTTCAAGATGGAGGAACACAGGCTCTAAAACTGTAAAGTAGTCGCATTTTTAACTGAATCTGGTGCATAACAAAGGGTTTTGTTAGACATACATTATATCTACTAATAACGATATTTAAAATATTTTAGGCCACACTTATAAAAACAGTGGAGGATCCTTTTAAAGCTGCTGGATCAGATAAATAACGTTTAAACTGTACCTGTATTTCAACCAAATGTAGTTTTCGTCCACTACTGATGTCAGCGTGAAAACACATTATTTTCACAGATTAAAAAACCAAAACCCAACCACGTTCTGTTAATGTTGTTGTTTTTTGTAAAAAACTGACTTATAAACCAATAATTCCTGCTCTAAATTGATTAGAACTGCTCTTGTTGAACTTACGGGTTAAACATGGTGAGTTTGTGGAGGTTGAGGCGCCATGGCGATGGCGAACCATCGTGAAGGTGACCACGTAGCTGTAAAATGTTACACCTGGTTGATAAAAAAAGGCCATGATGGGAAAGACTGTGTGTTTACAGGTTCAAGGAGAAGAAAGCATTGGTTTTGTGTTGGAAGCTGTAATTATGTCAGAAGTTTTGATGATGGAAAAGGAAGAGTTGTTGAGACATTGATGGACTTGTATAATGAAGGAATGGTTCTTTACTGATGATGTGGTCTGATTGATGATAGAGATCTATAGCATCAGTATTAAGCTGACATGGAGGTGTCGTAAGGTTTAAGAGACTGCATTTGAAATAATGTGACTTCATGATTTGAGGATAATGAAAAGATGAAGAATCTCCTGGTAAAAGCTTTAAGCTGCTTTTTCTAAAAATAAAAAAAAGAAATAAAAATAAAAATGGATAGATTTGCTGGTGGGAGACGTTTTTAGAATGAAAGTTAAAACAAATGCTTACAAAAGAAAAATGACTTCAGCTCTGAGCAGTCAGCCAGTGACCAAAAACTGTAAAAACTAGATGATTTATTGACCTGAACTCTGTCTAAGTGAAGCTTTAGGTCAAGTTCACTTCATCCATCCTTAATACCTGTAGCTCTTTTTGATATCACCAACAATATGTTGATTTATTGATCAATCTGTGGCCTGATTTTAATGTTTTTACTGCTGATTTAAATGTTTTTACTGCTGATTTTAATGTTTTTACTTCTGATTTTAATGTTTTTACTGCTGATTTTAATGTTTTTACTGCTGATTTTAATGTTTTTACTGCTGACTTTAACGTTTTTACTGCTGATTTTTAATGTCCGATTTAATTTTTAAACTGTTAAATGTTTTCCTTCTGAATGAAATACAATACAAAGAAATGTATCTTGCCTCATTTGTCTGAAGCTGTAAGATCTTAATACAAAGGAAGTGCAGCGTTTATAAAGTTCACCTAGCTTTAGATGCTTCTGTACTTTTCCACTTTAACAGCTGAAAAGAAAGCTAAGGCGGGGTAATTAGAGCAGATCTTTCTGAGAAATGCCATTAATCTTAATCCTGGGGGCCAACAACAGAGCTGCCTTTCACTGACTGGCTGACACGGCGTCTGTACGGCTCAAAGCTTCCAGGTCTCAGTGCAGAGCAGAGAAGTTAACGGCCGTTTAGCTCCACGCTTCAACCACATGTGGGACTGAATCCTGATGAAGACGTAGATTTATGTAGAGATGAGAGATTGTTCCTGAGCAACTGTAGCTCAACATTGCATCTGCAATTAAAATGAAATGATTTACTATTTAATTCTCACGTCTTAAACGCTAACATGAATGTTGATCATGTGACAGTTGGATCAATCACATCTTTGTTGCCTCCACTGTAATAAAAATCAACATATTTTCCCTCTAACGTCTGCTTTTCCAGTAAAAAAGAGTTAGCGCTGCTTCATCATTTTATACCAATTCCTCATCCTGAGTCTCTTAAAGGGTTCAACAACATGTACACTGTTAAAAAAGTTTAAACATGGCCATGTGTGAACACCAGGGGCGAGTCTGGGAAATGTTGGTTCGGGGGCCGCTGCAGGGGCACAGACTAGGAATCAGGTGGCACACTAAGCTTTAAATAATAAAACAACCACAGTTAATAATTACGTTTACCCTAAATGATATAATTATGTGTTGAAGCTACAAAACATGTGTTAAACATCTAAAGGAAACTAAATCCATGTGATATGTAGTTAATGCAATAAAATAGTTTATCAGTGGATCAAACGCCAGCTCCTCATTGCAACAACTTACATATCAAATAAATGTTTTCCTAAAAGAAAAAGAAAAACACAAGGCTTTAATACATGTTTAAAGTTCAAATATGTAAAACTACTGCCATGACAACAGCTAGGAAAGGGAAAGTGGCCAAAACTGATTCCAAAATATTAGATTCCATGTGAGTTGAACAAGGTTGTAGATTTATCACCATTTCAACAACAAAAAAAAACCATTTACAAGCTACAATTTAGTTTGTTTTTTGTGACTCTGGATGGGGGGCAATCAGATTTTAGGGATGGCACGTGCCACCCTGGTGCCCCACCCATAGTGAACACTAACATTTTGTAGCTCAGGTGGTTGAGGGGTCGTCTTCTGATCAAGAGGTTGGGGGTTTGATCCCAGTCTATACCTGACTATGTGTCGAAGTGTCCTTGGACAAGTTGCTCCCAGTGGTCGACTAGCGTCTTGCATGGCAGCTCTGACCCATTGGTGTGTGTGAATGTGTGAATGAGCTGATATTGTAAAGCGCTTTGAGACTATTTCAATGTAAAGCGCTTTATAAATCAAGTCTATTTATGGGTTTAGTTTGTAAACACTGCCTCAGTCTGTGATGTCATTAGTTTGAGCTGACTGTGTTATACCAACCTCGGCATACTCAAAAAGTACTAGACATTTTCTACCTTGTCACGACAAAATACAAGTCAGTAGATACATAAGTGTTATTGTCTATAAGGTTTAAAAATTGACGGACCGTACTGTCCACACCCGTCCAGACAGTTTCTGGTTCATCGCATCACCGCCTTTTCTTTTTTAAAGCTCTGAGATTTGCAAGTGTCTCTCAGCTTCCGGTTTCTTTTATTTCAGTTTTAATGGCGATGCTTCAGTGTTCTCCTTCTTTTAACTTGTACGTTGCATTTCCAGAAACAAGACCCCGACATGTCGTGTATGGACGTACAGTGTGAGCAGTCAGAGTGTCGGTCCGTACAGTGTGAGAACATGAATCGTGAGCTGTGCATATTCGGGCTCTGTCATTGAGTTGCACAATTTGAGCTGGAGCTGAGAACACCTCTCTGAACCTCCATGTAGGTTTTATCAACCAGGAAGATCTTCTTGCTGATATTTTTTCATAAAATAGTGTCTCTTCTCTTTTCCTCGTGTGTGACGATTTTGTCAAAACAAAGTGTCACCTTTAATGATTCCTTCACTAAAATTACTGTTAAGAGCAACTCATTAGCTTTCAAAAATATTAGCAGTGTTACGGTTTTTAAATTAACTGTTCCTGAGATGGGTTCAGGGTCCCTGGGAAACCAGGACATTCCGATGAGTTTTTAAAATCCGGACAAAAGAGGACATGTCTGAGTAAATCCGGACAAATGGTCACCATAGATACTGTGACAGTTTGCTTTGTGTTCCTTAGTGTTGTGTCTGTAGATGAGTGTACTTCGGGAACAACAATCACTGAACCAAAGTCTTCCACTTGTGTTATTGATTCTTTCTATTCTTTCTGGATTCATTTGACTCAACGACCTACGATAGTAGATCTTTTGGATTGGAGCCAATGAAGATAACGATTGTTTTCGGTCAGGCTAAGCACAATTTCCGTCAGCCTTGAGTCCGAGTCTCGGAGCAATATTTCCAATATGGTGGATATTAGGGATGGGAATTGAAAACCAGTTCTTTCTGAGAACCGGTTCCCAGTAATCCAATTCCTAGGAATGGTTTGCTGGCTTGCCTGTCAATTCCACGTATCGGTTCCTCTTACGTCGCAAATATGTGATGACGTCACGGAGCATCGCTGTGTTTGACGAGAAACAGACGGAGATGCACAGATACCGTAAAGTTAAACGGAGTCAGTGATGCACCTAATGAGCAGTCATCAGAAACATTTTCCCATAATAAAAAAACATTCTGGTGACTGCGTTTCATGCCAATTCTGTCCATTCCCAAAGACAACGCCACCCTGTGGTGGTGGATGAAGAGGGACAGAGCTTTGATCTGAAAGGGTCCAGAACCATCCCGTCCTCATTTTTCTGCACAAAAATAGTTCATCTCCCACAGTTGATAAGTGCAGCTGTACTTTTAGTTAATATGTTCTTTTTTTACAGAATAATTATTTGTTTTATGTCTGAATTCGTTTTGGATCAAGTTGTTCAAGTTCAAAAGAAGAACTGTAAATATTCTCAAATGTTTGTAGCCAAAGTGTCATATATTGTATATATTATTATCCAGTGAAAACAATCTATATCTAGTGGATTAAAATAGATCTAATATCCCTGCAGGAAATTAAAGAGACAAAGACAATATGATAAAGAGTTAAGCAAACAAATCTATTTGTATTGTTTCGTTCCCTCACCCAATGAGAATCGATGAGAGAATCGGAAAGGAATCAAATTGATAAGCAGTATCGATAATGGAATCAGAATTGCTAAATTCTTATTCATTCCCGTCCCGAGTGGTCATTAACTTCCAGGCTGGGCTGTCAACTTCTCCAAGTTAGATTTCATCCTGCATATACGTTCAAAAGTTCCATCCTGCTAACTTTTGAGTTTATTTATTTATCATGAGTATTTACCATGATCATGTGTTTTTTTGGTTTTGCTCGTCAAACATGACACTAACACCTCTTTAATGTCTGACGTTTTAGGCCAAAGACTAATGTCGCCCTCCTCTCCTTGACACCCTGTCTCCATCTGCTGCTGCTGTTATTAAACTTGTTTCATTTTTCTACATTTTATTTCTATTCTATTTGTTGTTTGGAATCTCCTTCCAATCCTGACTGTTGTCACGTTCTTGTGATTTGTCAGGAGAGAAGCGGTGAAATGATGTCCCACAATGCAACAGCACAGCTGGAAACAATCCCGCTGTGGGCAAAATGATGTTGTTCCTTGAACAGCATCTGTCTGACAAGATGTTCTGTTGAGTTTCTGCTGCAAAATCTGCCACAATAAGGTTTTTCATAATGTTCGAGATAAAGCCATTCAAAAATGCAAAAAATGATTTTAAAGATGTACAATGAAGCAAAAAAGTTGTATCATTTTAACAACTGTGCGTCGTTAAAATGCTTGAGATGATTGTAGCAACCCATTGGAGGGCTGGAAGTGGAATAATATGATTAAACACTTTTCAATCTTCTACTCTTTTAAAACCTTAAAGTGACATATTTTTAGAATCCATGTACCCTTCGTTCTTTGATTATTCCATTTTAAAACCAAATCAAAATAACAAACCAACGGTGTGATTATTTTTGTTTTACTGATTTAAAACCAAACCAGAAAAATTAAAAGCCAAATAAAGCAGCATTTTTCTGTTTAATGAATGAGAGCCTCATGTTTTAATCTCACCACACAGACGGACTTTTACTCTGCAGCGTTTGATAAAATGATCTTGTATCACGTTGTCCACCTCACACTGATGGTAAAGAGTCATCATTTGTGTGTCAATGACGTTTGGTTACAGAGTTATTGATGCTGGAAGTCCCACTTTACCAACAGTGTTACGGTCCAAATAGTATCCAGATAATCTGGTGACTGGGCAGATTTTTGCTCCTGTACAAAAAACAGCAATGCATAAGTCACATTACTGGTCAATTGAAACGTTATTAATACATAAATAAATCAAAACAAAAAAAATGAATGTAAAAATGATATGTGGAACTACAATGTTAGAGTTTATTACAGTGAACCCAAAAACAATAGAGGAGACTGTTCAGCAGCTGAATCCATCAACGTGTTGCCTTGACACAAAACCCTCAAACTTCTTTAAAACTGTTGTAAAGTCAATTGTCACTGATTTGTATCAGATAATTAACTGCTCATTCCAATCAGGCACCGTACCAAAATCCCTGAAAGTAGCTGCTGTGAAACCTCTGTTAAAAAAGAGAACACTGGATGCCTCTATACTGGCTAACTATAGACCAATCAGAACCTTCCATTCATGGCCAAGATCATTGAGAAGGTGGTCTTCAACCAACTGAGTCAATTCTTAACATTCAATAAAATATTTGATAAATTTCAGTCAGGTTTTTGTTCTCATCACGGCACAGAAACTGATCTGATCAAAGTGATCAATGACATAAGGTTGAACACTGATTCAGGAAAAGTATCTGTTCTCATTCTGTTGGATCTAAGTGCTGCATTTGACACTGTAGATCATACAATTTTGTTGCACAGATTGCAAACATGGGTTGGACTAAATGGAAAAGTAATGCAATGGTTTAAGTCATACTTGGAGGAGCGAAGTTATTTTGTAAGCATTGGAAACTTTTAATCTGACAGATTACCAATGTCCTGTGGGGTTCCTCAGGGATCTGTTCTTAGACCTCTTCTGTTTAACCTTTACATGCTTCCTTTGGGACAAATTTTACAGAACTGTAAGGTTGATTATCAGAGCTACGCAGATGACACACAACTATATCTATCACTGAACCCAGATGACTATGGTCCCATTGAGGTGTTGTGTGACTGTTTAGAAAAAATAAACTGCTGAATGAGTGAAAACTTCCTTCACCTAAATCATGACAAGATGGAGGTGATTGTCTTTGGTAACAATGAAAAGAGGACTGCTGTCAGCAATTATCTGAGTCTGGATCTTTAGAAGATAAAGACCAAGTCAAAAACCTTGGTGTTCTGATTGACTCAGATCTTACATTCAGCATCAGATCAAATCTATCACAAAAACATCTTCTACCACCTAAATAACATCTCCAGAGTGAAAGGTTTAATGACTCAGAAAGATCAGGAGAAACTGGTCCATGCTTTTATCTCCAGCAGACTGGACTATTGTAATGGTCTTCTGACAGGAATCCCCCAAAAGATCATCAAACAGCTACAGCTGGTTCAGAACGCTGCAGCTCGGGTCTGAACCAGAACAAAGAGGTCAGAACACATTACTCCAGTTTTAAAGTCTTTACACTGGCTCCCAGTCAGCCTCAGAATAGACTTTAAAGTTCTGCTGCTGGTGTATAAATCTGTGAATGGGTTTGGTCCAGAATACATCAGTGACATGTTAGTCAGGTATGAACCCAGCAGGTCTCTCAGATCTATGGACACAGGTCAGATAGTGGAGCCCAGAGCTCACAGTAACCATGGTGATGCTGCTTTTAGTTGTTATGCTGCAAAGAAGTGGAACAAACTGCCAGCGGAGCTGAAGTCAGCATCCAATGTGAACATTTTTAAATCAAAGTTAAAGGCACTTTTTTTCTCTACTGCATATGATTGAGAGAGAGATTTTTTGTCATGTTGTTGATGTAATGATGATTTTACTGATGATTTTAATTGATTTTACTGATGATTTTAAATGTTCTTATTGATTTTAAACAATTGAATGTTTTATCATGTAAAGCACATTGAGTTGCCTTGAGTATGAAATGCGCTATATAAATAAATTTGCCTTGCTTTGCCTTGGAACCAGAGGTGGTGTAATGAATCTACTGGTACTCCTTGTTTCCTGTGATCAACTTCCGTGTGTGTTGACGGCTGCCGTTAGTTGCTTTTAAAACAAAATAACCAAAGAACGAAGGGTACACTGATTTTTTAGCTACTGATTGGTGGCTGCATTGTTCCTGTATCTAAATTATTATTTAACATGTAGCAGGATGAACATCTCACACTTACTGTGTTATTAAAGCTGATATCTGGAGTTTCTGAGAAATCATTCTTTGAAATGCAAAGAATCCCTAACTAGTCTTTTACTGTGGTCTACTGCCAGTGGTCACTCATTTACATTAATGTATATAAGTCCCTCCTTCGTCCTATAGACCCCTATACAGATGGAAACGATCGCCGTGATCGACCAGCCAATAGGCTTCCACTTCCTTGCAAACTCTGTCAATCAAAGTGAATGTGGAACCGTGCGTCACAACAGTAAACAGGTAAATATGACTGTGGCTCTGTCCTGACCCATAGACATATATCAATGTGACCTTGTTTTGTTCCACGATGCGCATGCAGAAAAGTAGAGGCGTGGCTTCTGGTAGATTGGCAGAGGAGGTGCAGCGGTTTAGGGCGGGACATGGAGACGTTTCTCAGAAACTCCAGATATCAGCTTTAAGGCTGAACCGTGAAAACGTGAAAAATGAACATTTACATTTTTGTGCCTGTCAACACCATTTCTGACTTTTTTTGTGCTGCTGGACTTTCAAACTCAACCTAAGAAATTAAATACATCCATCCATTTTTTCACCCACTTGTTCCTGATTTTTTCAGGGTTTCTGGGACTTTAAATACAATTAAACCTAATTAGAACATTTTATTTAGGGTTATGGTTAAGACTATAAATCAAAATGACATACATCGGGTTTGCAATTCGTTCCAGGCAATTTGACACAAATTTGTGTCACGAAGCACAAAAACGTTTTGGGGGCAAACAGCTTGAAAAAAAAAAAAAGTACTAAAAATAACATCAAGTCTTTTTTTGTGAAAGTTTCACGATCCCTGTGAGACACGTTCTGTTTTTAATCAATTTTGAAAATACTTTTCACATCTCAAACAGTACGTTTTTAGTTGAAAGAGAAGCTTTTAATGCACATTATGTCTATATACACAAATCTAATGTATTGATGTATTGATAAATATAGATATATAAATATATATTTTCCCCTTAATTTTACTATAGTTTATTTTTGTTGCATTTGTTTCTTCTCATTTCAGTATTTCAGTGCCTACTTTTTGCCATCTGTATAAAAGAAATTACGAAAAGAAACAATACATGTATACAAATCTATTTTTTTAATCAGAAGGGGTCACTAAACTTGAAGTGTTGCTAATATCGTAGTATTTGTCTCTCATACGTGAAAAATAAGGTAGAAAAGAACAGTTACTAAACAGTGTTTATTTGCTTTGGTGGTGAATGAGAAGAGAGATGGAACGCATCTTATCTGGCACTGTTTTGGTCATTAAAATTCTTGGAAGCTGATGTGCAAAAAATGTTCAAGAAGTGATTCATCATCAAAGAAGTTGAGCACGGAGATGTTTCTCCTCTGACTCCAACCATTAAAAACCCAGTTCATCTTGTTCTGCAGCTGTGGGAAGAGAACGTTTGGTGTTGCCCTTTGGAAACATTCTGTAATATTTAGTCCGCGGGCGACAAATACCACTGATATGCAAAAAAAAACAATTATTAGGAGCCAACATATTATGTCTTCAAATATAAGTAGTAGCGTGACTGTAAATATTTAATAAACAAAACAACAAGGCAGGAAATGACGAATGCTACATTAACTTCTAATGTATTGATTAAATAAAACATTGTAAAATGGTATTAAACATATATCCATCAAACACACACACACACACATATTCTGATGATATATATATCATTTATTTTATGGTTTCATGTAGCTCAGATAGTCATTGTCTCAGTTAAATATTTTATGTGATAATATAATCTGATAAAGACATTGATTAGCTTATGCTAATAAAGCTAATAAAACTGAGGCTTGTTTAACATTTCAAACACTTTAAAGAGACGAACATAGTGCTAAATAAACTACTTAATAAGTCCATGAATGAGCAGTAAATTAATATGAAGTAGTTTGTTCATTTCTTGCATGAATCCTGCTAGCGATCATGCTAGCTGAGTTAAGATCCTGAAAGAGTGTAGAGAAAAACCTTACACTATCTATCTACGTATCTATCTATCTATTTATCTACATATCTATCTATCTACGTATCTATCTATCTATTTATCTATCAACGTATCTATCTACGTATCTATCTATCTATGTATCTATCTATCTACATATCTATCTATCTACGTATCTATCTATCTATCTACGTATCTATCTATCTATCTACATATCTATCTATCTACGTATCTATCTACGTATCTATCTATCTATCTATCTATCTATCTATCTATCTATCTATCTATTTATCTATCTACTTATCTATCTATTTATCTATCTATCTATCTCTAGCTATGTTAATCTATCTACTATCTATCTATCTATCTATCTATTCGATTATTAAATCTATCTCGTATCTAACGATCTATCTATCTATCTATCTATCTATTCTATCTATCTATCTATTTATCTATCTACATATCCTATCTATCTGACGTATCTATCTATCTATCTACATATCTATCTAGCTACTATCTATCTATCATCACGTATCTATCTATACTATCACATATCTACTATCTACGTATCTACTCTATCTACATATCTATCTATCTACGTATCTATCTATCTACGTATCTATCTATCTACATATCTATCTATCTACGTATCTATCTATTTATCTATCTACATATCTATCTATCATAACGTATCTATCTATCTATCTACATATCTATCTATCTAACGTATCTAGCTACTATCTACGTATCTATCTACTATCTACATAGTCTATCTATCTACGGATCATCTATCTACGTGATCTATCTATACATATCTATCTATCTACGTATCCTAGTCAAAACTATCTATCGTATCTATCTCATATCTATCTATCTATCTATCTATCTATCTACATATCTATCTATCTATCTACATATCTATCTATCTATCTACATATCTATCTATCTACGTATCTATCTATCTACATATCTATCTATCTACGTATCTATCTATCTATTTATCTATCTACATATCTATCTATCTACGTATGTATCTATCTATCTACATATCTATCTATCTACGTATCTATCTATCTACGTATCTATCTATCTACATATCTATCTATCTACATATCTATCTATCTACGTATCTATCTATCTATCTACATATCTATCTATCTACATATCTATCTATCTACGTATCTATCTATCTATCTACATATCTATCTATCTACGTATCTATCTATCTACGTATCTATCTATCTACGTATCTATTTAGCTATCTACATATCTATCTACGTATCTATCTATCTATCTACGTATCTATCTACATATCTATCTATCTGCGTATCTATCTATCTACATATCTATCTATCTGCGTATCTATCTATCTACATATCTATCTATCTGCGTATCTATCTATCTACATATCTATCTATCTGCGTATCTATCTATCTACATATCTATCTATCTGCGTATCTATCTATCTACATATCTATCTATCTACGTATCTATCTACATATCTATCTATCTATCTGTCTACATATCTATCTATCTACATATCTATCTATCTACGTATCTATCTACATATCTATCTATCTACGTATCTATCTATCTACATATCTATCTATCTACATATCTATCTATTTATGTATCTATCTATCTACGTATCTATCTATCTATGTATCTATCTATCTATGTATCTATCTATCTACATATCTATCTATCTATGTATCTATCTATCTATCTATGTATCTATCTATCTATGTATCTATCTATCTATCTATGTATCTATCTATCTATCTACATATCTATCTATCTACGTATCTATCTATCTACATATCTATCTATCTACGTATCTATCTATCTACATATCTATCTATCTATTTAATTAAAAGAGTCTCTGTGTATATATTTCATATAGAAAGAAAAGTGTGAATAGCACATGTGGGAAACATTGTGGATGGATCAAAATGTATTGCAATAATAATAATAATAATAATAATAATAATAATAATAATAATCACAGTTATATAAACTAATCTGGAGAGTTTCAGTGGAACATGAGAAACTCCTTCAGTTCAAGGTGTTTGAGGAGCAGCTCAGTGACGTCATGTGTTCAGATCAACAACAGAATGTGAGGTTTTCACTGACACTGTTAGATTGAAACATTTTACAATTCATGGAGAGGAAAGGGGCCCCGTCCAGGGTGTCCCCCCACCCAGCGCCCAGTGTGTCACCGGCAGACCCCCACGACCCTGTAAAACAGGAGCAAGTGGGTTTGAAAATGGATGGATGATGGATGGATGGATGGATGGATGGATGGATGGATGGATGGATGGATGGATGGAGAGGAAAGGTCAGGTTTTTTGTGTAGAGATTGCATAACAGAACATTTCTTTTCAGGCATTTCTGCATGACATAAATCTATTTTCTGACAACGTTTCTCTAAAAGCCCTGATTTATTGACAGATACTCAACCATCAATCTCCCTGTTGGGAGTGGTAAAGGTAGATGAAGGTACCTGTGTCAAAGTCAAGGTCTGCGGGCCTAATTCGACCCGCCAGAGCATCTAGTCTGGCCTGTAAAACCCCCCCCACCCCCCCAACCCTAACCCCCCTGTGTTTTCCTTTGTGTTCATACGCCTCCTCTTCTGCCTTTTCCTCTCACGCCTCAACAATCAGCAATGATCAGCTTTGGCAGACAAAATACTGGGAGGAGGAAATAAAGTACATTGTGTTATTGGCAAAAAAATACAACTAACTTTCAGGAATTATCACAAACATTTATTTAGAACATTTGACAGGCACGACAACACCTTTTAAATGAATTAATGAATTAACAAACACACAAAATGACACTGAAAAAAGAAAGAAAATATACTAAATGATACCAAAACTCACTAAACAACAACAAAAACACATAATTTGAGAGAAAAGTTACACAAAATTACAGGGCAAAACACACAAAGTTACAACAAAAACACACAAAACGAGAAAGAAAACCAAAACTTACAAGAAAAACACAAATTGAGAGAAAAATACACAAAATTCTGTTGAAAAAAACACAAAACTAAAATCGAAAGAGAAAGAAAATTTACTAAATGATACCAAAACTCACAAAACAACAACGAAAATACACAAAACTACTTTACAACAATACATTCAATTGATCACACAAAAAAATTACCTCATAAGTCATAATTTTTATGTTTTTTCCTTAAATTTTGTTAATCACAATAAATTGTTACAAAATACATGGTCATTTATTAGCATCAGTTACAATACTTCATTGTATTCATCGTTACACATTAATTAATGCTATAAACACAACAATGAATTACATACAGAACAACAGATTCATATCTCTTCCAGTTATGTATAATGTAAACATCTTTATACATTTCTTAAATAACTGGTGTTTTACAGAATTCCACACAGTCACGCCTTAAACAGAACCTTATCTTTACATTACATCACCTGCTGTAGCTGCTGAGTCATGACTAGACATGAGCATGACACAGCGTGACCAGACGAGCTGATTGAGTAACGGGCGAGAGGTGAAAGGTTACGAGTGGAGACACGAGCGCCAAACATTTCAAACAAAACTTCACAAATTCCTTTCGGGGGTAAGCTACGATTCTAGATTAGCTCTTATCGCGCTAACGTCCAGGATTTAATCAGTGTGTGCTGGACTACAAAGCTCGTTGGAGCTCAATCACTATGGCAACTAATGCTGAACGGCTTGGCTTGGATGTTAGCGAGTCCTAAAGCCCCGCCTCCTGACCAATCAGCTCTCTTAGAAAACGACCTGCCCATTGGTTGGGAACTAAACTCTAGTTTAAATTCTAGTTTACTTTCAAAACAGCAACAGCTTAACTTCAGCCACTGAATAAACGTATTATTACTTATTGGGAAATGTAAACAGAGCAGATACATAATATAAATGTTCAACACAATTAATATCACATTTAGATATCACATGACCAGAAAAATAGAGAAGCAGATGTTCATGTATTCCCAGAGAGGATAATCCCTCCCTGGACTCATCCTTCACTGTGTGTGTGTGTGTGTGTGTGTGAGCGTATTATATTAAAGTTCAAATATTATCTGAGTCATGCTGAGTCATGCTGACACCGTTAGATCCACAGAAATCTCTGCGGGAAAGTCACGTTTTCCAGGCTCTGCGTTTGGTGGGAGGGGCTTTGAAGCAGAGCAGAATAAGCCTGGAACACGTGATGTTGTTCGCCGTTGGATGGTTTTCACATCCATCGGCTGTGATCCAGTTGAGTGTATGAATGCTGAGTCAGCGACGATCATGTCTGGTTAATACTTTTTATCAGATAAAGACATATTGTCGTGTCGGCCTCAGAAATCAATAAAACTAAAAAATAATATCTTTGACAGCAGATTTTGATTTAGTTTTAGTCATGATCTTTGACTAAATTGAAGCTTAGTTTTTTTTTTTCAACTATAGTGTAGATTTATTCGACTAAAATATAAAGCATAAGAAAAGTTTATGAATTCTAAAAAAACAAACCTGATGTTTTTAATGTTTAAACAAACAAAACAAACACGGACTGATTTGATTCAGGGTGTGAGAAAAAACAAAACTATTTCATGATATATCGCAATATTTTAATGTGCAATTATTGTATTGATACAAAAAAATGTCCAAATCAATTTTTTTAATCATGTTTTCAACAACAAAATAATAATAATCATTTCCATCCTGTATTGAACAAAAAACAGCCGTATCTACAAAGTGTGTTGGTGAGATAAAAGTGTTATTTAAGTCTTTTATGTTTGGTTCAAACACATCACATGGTTTCAAACATGGTTCATTATCTGCTCAGATTATTTCACCTAAAGGAAAATCACAGTTAAGTCCTTTGTGAACCTGTCAGAATGTTTTTAATACGTTCTGTTTCCTTTAGTTTGTTAAAGGATATTATTAAATATGTTGTGATGATGAAGCTGAAAAAAAAAAAAAATGACAGATCTCCACAAAGTAAATATCTAAATATTAAATAAAACTAAACCATATCTGCCTCCATTTAATGAGTTCTGAATCTGACAAATTATGTCTCACGATTTTGATTTAAATGATTAATTATTTTTCCTTTTGTAAATATTACCACATACTCACCAAACCAATATATATATATATATATATATATATATATATATATATATATACATACACATACAATGAACAAAAATATAAACGCATCACTTGTTTTTGCTCCCATTTTTCATGAGCTGAACTCAAAGATATAAAACATTTTCTATAAACACAAAATACCCATTTCTCTCAAATATTGATGACAAATGTGTCAAATGTATTTTATTTTTGAAAATATTGCATTGATCTTGTACCTCAATATCACGTATTGTCTACTCAGTGTATAGACCCGATGCTAATATATATATATATATATATATATATATATATATATGAAAATAATACTTATTAGACTTCCTGTGTCAATCGATCATACATTTTATGGCAATTATCTATAATATATATATTTATATCTATTGAATGGAGAAAAATAAATAAATAATTCAACGTCTCAGACGTAGAGAGTGTTTTTACAGTAATTATTACTGGTATATATCTTCATTTCTCTGAATGTCTACCCACTGTTATAAACATCTGTACCAACGAGCACGACCACAAAAAACATGTTTTGTTCCTATATGTCTACAGTGGAATAACTGCTGTCCACTGGTCCCTGATAATTACGGCATACACGCCATTAATCCTGAGCATTGTTTGGAAACTCCTTCAAAAGGACCAACGTGAAGCCAGTGGTTTGAGCGTAACCATTTCAGACATGTACAGTATTATTGCAGCGGCCATAACAAGTCAAGGCTGTACATGTAACAAGCTTGGACACAATAACAACATCAGCCCACATGGTTTCTGTCTCGTTTACACTTTGTGTAACAGTGTATTGTCTGGATCTATATAATGCCTTCATTCTGTAAAGCTCTTTGAGTGTCTATGATAAAGCACTGTATAAAATATACAATCCTTACATGTCACAGAAATATGTGCATTCTGTTGTTAGACTCTCAACTAAGTTTGAATCACTGCAAATAGTTATTAACTTGACATATCAGCTGTCCATAACTGTCATCGTCACGTACAAACCCACAAATGTTCGTCCTGATACATATTTACAGCAGTTGTCTGACATAATTAAAATAATGGTGATATTAACCTGGATTCATTATAGACACAACCAAATATGGTAAAATACGTTACTTCATACTGGAGCTAAAGTACGGTATATCTGTCTCAGATCATTCATTAATATTTGTCATTAGAAAATGTCTCAAACCACCAAGATGTTATAAAAACTAAAAACGTAAATAAAAGCTGCCACAGTTTAACGCTGACGTGAGTAATATTGACTAAAGCAATGAGATGTCGATCATATCCTGGCTAAGTTTTACAGTCGATTGGAGGCAACTTGTGAAAAGTATACAACCAAGATTCATATCAGACAAAATAATCTGCCATGGGCAAACACACAGATGATTAAAGTTATTAAAAAAGGTCTGGACAAGTACAGAGCTGCTCAGACTCCTGATAATAACATCCTTTTTAAACAGAAACAAATGCATAAAGCCAAAGAAAAATATTAAACACCGCTAATCCACGAACATTATGGCATACAATGAAATCTAGAAGTGGTGAAAGTCAAATGAATAAACTGAAATCTCCTCACTGATCATGACAAAAATGCAATATTAAGTTCCACCTACCACTATTCCACCATGTTATAAATCTGTGCATCAGTTCATCTCAATTTCCCGACACCTGAAAAATGTCCCAAATTACTCCCATTTTCAAACCGACAACCCCACTAACATCTCTAATTGCCGCCCAAATGCAGTCCTGTCAATCATTTCTAAATGACTTGAAAAAACTCTAAACAACCTAATTGTGAAGCATGTTGAGACGAACAACCTACTCACAGATTCCCAACATGGTTTTGGATTTTGGAAAAGCTAGGTTTGTTCCAACAATTCAAGAGTGAAAAATGACTTTCATCGTGTTCTAAAAGCATCGAAAAACTGGAAACCTGCAAATATTGTTGGGTTTTATTGAATTTGTTGAAATATGTTTTTTTTAAGTATTATTTTTGCATAGATGCCAACATATATGTTGGGATATTATACACTGATTTAAAATTACTCCCAATTTATGTTTCATTTAAATAAATAATTCCCATGAAAACTTTCTATTTTCTAATATTGTCAAAATTCTCAAGCTTAAGTTCCCGTGGAAATTTGCCAGATATTCTACGCCCTTTGAAACCCACTGACATTTCCACAACTACATTATTTGGTTTTTTTACACAATAATTCCTGTTTTCTCAGTCATTTTTAACTTTACCCTGGATTGGATGTTTAAAAGGACCCGATGTGGCCCCTGGACCTTAAGTTTAACACGTGCACTAGTCCAGGGGTTCTCAACTGGTCTCACCCTGGGACCCACATTTTGCCATGATAATTAAATCGCGACCCACTTTCTTTTTTTTTTTAGAATTCAAACAACTAAAACTAAATTTAGTTTTTCAAAAATAACTGAAAACACACATATAATCTTTTTAAAACATAAATCTATATATTTTCCTGTACAACTTGCATTTCACAGCATGCATGTCAAAAGAAAAGTTTCTTTCAAAATAAAAGACAAATCCAACATGAGAGACATTAAGTATTTATTTATTTTTGGCCAGCTCCTCGCGACCCACCCAGTACAGGTCCGCGACCCACCAGTTGAGAATCACTGCTCTAGTCCATCAACAACGTGTCACCACATTCAATAGACATTCAGTCTCCAGGTGCGTTATTTAAGTGAGAAACATGACACGTGTCATAACAAAGACAATATTTACACAATAATCATAAGAGACTTTTCTACAGGTTTTAAAAAATCCAAAACCAAAGGCTTTGTGGCTGAAACAGTAGTAAACAGAACTATGGGTATATTGTAAAAAGATCATATGGATAACGACATAAACTGTGGAAAAGAATAAATAAAGAGAACTATTCGACCACATATTTCTGTATCACTTACATAATGAAAATGACAAACTGTCAATCAATTGTTAGAATGCCTGAACAGCAAAATAATAATGTCTATAGGAAAGACCCAGGGCTGTTGTTGCTCCATAACAGCACTCATAGAATGTCTCTTATCCAATCAAATGACTTGGTTGGAACTTATTGTTACATAATAACCAGTCAGAACCAACTGTTATTATATAACAGTAAGTTATTATTATATTATTATTAGTACCATTGCATTTCTGGCTCTGAATGTGTACTAACTACTCAAATTAAAACACTGCAATTGTATAAATGTATGTTAATGCTTCAAAGAATAAATCAATAAAAAATTATATGAAAATAGTTATTTAGCACTGACATATCTTTCATATATGATGTGTTGTGAAATGTGCAATGTTCAATTATTTCACACAAATGTATCAATTCTACAAAGCTGTCATTAATGTCATCCTTCTCTTGTGGGGGTGGAGTTTCCCGTTTCTCATGATTTGTGCGTACGACAGGGTCAGAGTTGTCATGGAGGTGGAAACATTATCTCACCAGAATTTTTTTTATGAATCCCAAATGTTGCCAAAATGTTTTGTACGTACGCTGCGTTTATAAATGAGGCCCCTGGGCTGCTTTTTTTTGGAACCTCAACAAAGCAGGTACTAAAAAAGCAGCACCAGGTACCACGGAGGAGGTTCTTCACCTTAATCAAAGCTAATGCAGATGCTCCGGAACGAGTTCATCAGCCAGAGCTCGTGCAGAACAGGAAGTCGTGCACGGACGCAAAATAAAACCAAAATCCAATTGATTTTCAAAATATACGGTTAAGCAAACGGACATGTATTCAGAGGGTCGCTGGTTTGAATCCAACCTGTGTTGCTGCTTTGGATAAAAGTCTCTGCTAAAGGAAATAGTTTTTTCTCATAGTTCAGTTCTAGACAATTACATAAACCGTGGAAAAGACCTTAAGGTGCAAAGAGGAACAGAGTTCAGGAAGTTCCAGTATAAAACTACTCAGACCACATTTTTCTGCATCCTTTACTAGATGACGGTGACGAACTGTCAAACCATTGTTAGAAGTTGAAGTTTACTCTTATGATGAAGCAGCAGCACAAGTATCGTCCCACAATGCATTTTAAATTACATAAATGTCAGAGTCACATGTGCAGCTGTTTGTTAGTAAATGAGCCACTGTGGCATTTTCCATTAAGCAAATTTAACCGAGAATTGTTTTTCTGGTCTGACTTTATTTGAATTAAAAATATCAAGATTTATAAAGGTTTAGATATGAGTTTTGGTCCATATCACGCAGCCCTATTCCCAACAGCATTTGTTTATTTTGGGGCTTTTAAGAAAAGATCCAAATCTGGCCAAAATTGAATGTCTGGTGGAACGAGGACCAGTGGGAATTCTGGGAATAAACCAGAACAAAACTGGAGTCATGTGTAAACCATTGTTGCACTTTGTCTGGCAAACCAACACAAGAAATCACAGTGAGAATCGCTGTTTTTATTATCCTTGGAAATGTGCTAAATATAAATAGCTAAATAAAAACTGGTCATGGAAACACCTGAAATTCTAAAAAAAAAAACAAAAACACTCAAATATTGATAAAACATTTTTTTACGCTTTCGTGGGGAGATTTTTCACACATTTCGATGTTGAAATGTGTCGCAAAAGTGCAACGGAACAATGGAAACACTTTTTCTGCAATTACACGTCAACGTCACAGGACGTGACGTACCTGGTCACATGACCACTTTTCTCTGAGAAAACATGGCGCGGTACGTGTGAGCAGAAGATAAGAGCCAAACATTTCTTAGTGTCATACTTTAAAATGATTTGTGCTACAAAGGAAACAACAAAGGAATGCAGAGTGTTCTAAGGAGGTTTGGAGCGTCCATCTCGCATGATGAGATTTCACCGGTTACCAGGCTCCAAAACAACCGTCAATGCACAATTATACTTTGACAAAACTTTAGAAATAATGCTTTTATTTTTGCGAGAATCTGTAATGGAAACACAGCTAATGAATAGAATAGAAAAAAATCATTTTATTGTCATTGCACAAAGTACAACAAAATTGCACACGCCCCTCCCAACAACATTCAAGTATACTTCAAAGATTAAAGTCAATCATACACATTTATCATAAAAACAACATAAAGTACAGTATAAAAACATATAAAAAGTTCATCTTCAATAAAGAAGTTAATTCAAATAAAACAGCATGGGTATAAAAGGTTAATGTAAAAAAAAAAAAAAACACTTTAATTTACAAGACTCCACATCCCACAATGCAATGCACAAAGGTTTTCCAAAAAAAAGATGTTTTTCAAGCTGCAATTTCAACCTTTTACATCTTTTGTCGAGCAAAATATTTTGGATTTATTCATCTTTGAGGCCGACACTATGTTTTTATCTGATGAAAAACATCGTCCACAGCAGCTTTATCTGTTCATGGTCAGAATGTTAGATGGAATACATTGAATAATGGAAAACACGCTAAATGTGACACTTATGAAATGAATGCATGAGAAGCTCAATGACAAACATAGAGTCGTACTGACCAACAGCTCAGCAGAGATGATGGAAAAATAAACGGGTCAGATTTAAATAACTTCAGCTGCATCACAGACATTCTGGACCTCAGTGTGAATACGTAGCGATGCAGAGGCTCAGAGCTCACACTGATTTCATTTCAAAACGCTTCTCTGACACAAAGCCATGTGAAGCATGAAGTCATTCACTATTTACTTTTCTGTGTCAGCTTCAGTGACTTTGTTCAGACGTTGTTCCAAACAACTGCAGAACGAACATCACAGACATTTAGGCCTGGAAACTCAAACTTTCATGTTTTTATGTTTGTTTCCATGAACAAAAGTAGTACGTTAATGTGAGTAGTACGTTAGTGTGAGTAGTACGTTAGTGTGAGTAGTACGTTAGTGTGAGTAGTAGGTGTAGTACGTTAGTGTGAGTAGTACGTTAGTGTGAGTAGTAGGTGTAGTACGTTAGTGTGAGTAGTACGTTAGTGTGAGTAGTAGGTGTAGTACGTTAGTGTGAGTAGTACGTTAATGTGAGTAGTACGTTAGTATGAGTAGTACGTTAGTGTGAGTAGTACGTTAGTGTGAGTCGTACGTTAGTGTGAGTAGTACGTTAGTGTGAGTAGTACGTTAGTGTGAGTCGTACGTTAGTGTGAGTAGTACGTTAGTATAAGTAGTACGTTAGTGTGAGTAGTACGTTAGTGTGAGTAGTACGTTAGTATAAGTAGTACGTTAGTGTGAGTAGTACGTTAGTGTGAGTAGTAAGTTAGTGTGAGTAGTACATTAGTGTGAGTAGTACGTTAGTATGAGTAGTACGTTAGTATGAGTAGTACGTTAGTGTGAGTAGTACGTTAGTGTGAGTAGTACGTTAGTGTGAGTAGTACGTTAGTATGAGTAGTGCGTTAGTGTGAGTAGTGCATTAGTGTGAGTAGTACGTTAGTGTGAGTTGTACGTTAGTATAAGTAGTACGTTAGTGTGAGTAGTACGTTAGTGTGAGTAGTACGTTAGTATAAGTAGTACGTTAGTGTGAGTAGTACATTAGTGTGAGTAGTACGTTAGTGTGAGTAGTACATTAGTGTGAGTAGTACGTTAGTGTGAGTAGTACGTTAGTGTGAGTAGTACGTTAGTGTGAGTAGTACATTAGTGTGAGTAGTACGTTAGTGTGAGTAGTACGTTAGTGTGAGTAGTACGTTAGTGTGAGTCGTACGTTAGTGTGAGTAGTACGTTAGTATAAGTAGTACGTTAGTGTGAGTAGTACATTAGTGTGAGTAGTACGTTAGTGTGAGTAGTACATTAGTGTGAGTAGTACATTAGTGTGAGTAGTACGTTAGTGTGAGTAGTACGTTAGTGTGAGTATTACATTAGTGTGAGTAGTACGTTAGTGTGAGTAGTACGTTAGTAAGAGTAGTACGTTAGTGTGAGTATTACATTAGTGTGAGTAGTACGTTAGTGTGAGTAGTACGTTAGTATAAGTAGTACGTTAGTGTGAGTAGTACGTTAGTGTGAGTAGTACGTTAGTGTGAGTAGTACGTTAGTGTGAGTAGTACGTTAGTGTGAGTAGTAGCGTTAGTGTTGAGTAGTACGTTAGTGTGAGTAGTACGTTAGTTGAGTAGTCCGTTAGTAGTAGACGTAGTGTGAGTATGTAGTACGTTAGTGTGAGTAGTACATTAGTGTGAGTAGTACATTAGTGTGAGTAGTACGTTAGTGTGAGTAGTACGTTAGTGTGAGTAGTACATTAGTGTGAGTAGTACGTTAGTGTGAGTAGTACGTTAGTGTGAGTAGTACATCAGTGAGTAGTACGTTAGTATGAGTAGTACGTTAGTGTGAGTAGTACATCAGTGTGAGTAGTACATCAGTGTGAGTAGTACGTTAGTGTGAGTAGTACGTTAGTGTGAGTAGTACGTTAGTGTGAGTAGTACATCAGTGAGTAGTACGTTAGTATGAGTAGTACGTTAGTGTGAGTAGTACATCAGTGTGAGTAGTACATCAGTGTGAGTAGTACGTTAGTGTGAGTAGTACGTTAGTGTGAGTAGTACGTTAGTGTGAGTAGTACGTTAGTGTGAGTAGTACGTTAGTATAAGTAGTACGTTAGTGTGAGTAGTACGTTAGTGTGAGTAGTACGTTAGTGTGAGTAGTACATTAGTGTGAGTAGTACATTAGTGTGAGTAGTACGTTAGTGTGAGTAGTACGTTAGTGTGAGTAGTACATTAGTGTGAGTAGTACGTTAGTGTGAGTAGTACGTTAGTGTGAGTAGTACGTTAGTAAGAGTAGTACGTTAGTGTGAGTAGTACATTAGTGTGAGTAGTACATTAGTGTGAGTAGTACGTTAGTGTGAGTAGTACGTTAGTATAAGTAGTACATTAGTGTGAGTAGTACGTCAGTGTGAGTAGTACGTTAGTGTGAGTAGTACGTTAGTATAAGTAGTACGTTAGTGTGAGTAGTACGTTAGTGTGAGTAGTACGTTAGTAAGAGTAGTACGTTAGTGTGAGTAGTACGTTAGTAAGAGTAGTACGTTAGTGTGAGTAGTACGTTAGTGTGAGTAGTACGTCAGTGTGAGTAGTACGTCAGTGTGAGTAGTACATTAGTGTGAGTAGTACGTTAGTATAAGTAGTACGTTAGTGTGAGTATTACATTAGTGTGAGTAGTACGTCAGTGTGAGTAGTACGTTAGTAAGAGTAGTACGTTAGTGTGAGTAGTACGTTAGTGTGAGTAGTACGTTAGTAAGAGTAGTACGTTAGTGTGAGTATTACATTAGTGTGAGTAGTACGTCAGTGTGAGTAGTACGTTAGTGTGAGTAGTACGTCAGTGTGAGTAGTACGTCAGTGTGAGTAGTACGTCAGTGTGAGTAGTACGTTAGTGTGAGTAGTACGTCAGTGTGAGTAGTACGTTAGTGTGAGTAGTACGTCAGTGTGAGTAGTACGTCAGTGTGAGTAGTACGTTAGTGTGAGTAGTACGTTAGTGTGAGTAGTACGTTAATGTGAGTAGTACGTTAGTGTGAGTAGTACGTTAGTGTGAGTAGTACGTTAGTGTGAGTAGTACGTTAGTACAGTATATGTTAGTGTGAGTAGTACGTGTGGTGTGTACCGTACAGAGATTTGGGAGTAGAAATGTTATCTTCTTGGGTGGCTCTACGATTCATTTTAAAAAATGACACTGTAGACAAATGACTGAAAAATATTGATTTTGTTTTTCTTTGATAAAAAATAAAATACTGTACAATTTTCTTTTATCTTTTATTGTCAAAAGAATCCCTTTAAAAATTTTGCAAAACAAAGTAATTTAGTTAAAATAAATCCTGAATGAAATAAATAAAGAATTAATACAAATGAAGAAGAATCCTAATAATTTAAATTTTGGCTCAATAGTAAACAATGCAAAATTACATAATAGTTCCTTTTGTTTTTAAAAGTGCAACTGAAAATGTATTTTGTGCCTTAACATCTGGACTTTAAAACAAATCTCATATCAAATAAATAATATAAATAAACAAATTATGGCTTTCCTCTCTGTGCTCCTCTTACATCATCATCACATGTTCTTTCTTTCTCATCTCTTTCATTTTGTCTTGGAGAAGCTAACATGCTTCCACACTTCTGATTTAAAACACGGTGGTTAGTCCTGAATTTCAAATTCTAAATAGATAGCATCCTCTGCCGTTTAAAGAAGTACTGAGATTCAATTTCAGAGTATGACGTGAACCGTGACACCTTTGAATCGACCTTGTGGTCATGTGATAACAGGGCACAGTTGTGTGTGTGTGTGTGTGTGTTGGACAAAGTCATGTAGATAAAGCAACAAAGTGATAAAAATCTCCTCTGATCTAGTACAGTATGAACCAGAGTTTAAATGTAAAATAAATAAATAAATAAATAAGACAAATATAGTTGATATTTCTCATGATAATTATGATTAAAACCAAACTGTATTTATTGGAGCTCGAAAAAAGTCAGGAACTATTTGTACTTTTGTTGTATGTACGACTTGCTGAGTCATATGCTAATGTCGGCAAACGCTGATGGAAACACATCAGTGGAAAAAGACACAAATATCAACATTTGCATAAGTAAAAAAAACCCTCACATGAAAATTGAATGTAAATCATTGTTTTTGTGGGGGTGGAGCAACTGGCCTCAAAAAGAACAATAGGGTCATTCCACGTCATTTCAAAAATGTCTCAAGATTATTCAATTGGCACTGAATTTTTTTCAACTTATTTGGATTAACACTTTTTTGAGATGTGGACATTTTACTGTGTGTGTGTGTGTGTTATTTTTCTTCCATTTTCAGCTTCAAATATCTCAGGAACTACAGCACATAGGAAACTGTAATTTGGTAGTAATTTCTGCTGTTTTGAAAGTAAACTAGGTTTTTAACTAGAATTTATTTACAACAATTACAGCACCAACCAGTCCCAGCTAAAGAATAATGGATAAACCATTATAGCAGAAAAATATACAGAAGCAGCAAAAAAAAAAAAATAAATAAAATAAAATGAAAAATACACAAAATCATGAAGATGACAGAAAAATATACAAAAAGGCAACAAAAAAACACAAAATGACTCCAAAAAACACTAAATTACAAAAATCCATTAAATTAAAACAAAGATATATAGATAGATATATAGATACTATAGACTAATTAGGAATGAACCATTTCCACTGTTTTCCAAAATGATTTCATGTCATTCCAGCTCATTTTCAGGACATCCCACACACTTCAGTCTCAAAAAATGTTGACATTTTAACAACTGTGATTATTCAATAGTCACACTGTATAATTTTAGTTTGATCAATTAAATACTTTTGGAGATACGGACAGTTTAGTGGTGGGTGTGTCTGTGTGTTGATTTTAGCTCGTCCTTATTTTTCTTCCATTTTCCGCGTCCAATATCTCAGGAACTCCATCACATAGAAAAATAAATATAGTACAGTAATATAGCTCCACCTACTCTCTGATAATATAGAAAAACATGTCAGCTCCTCTAAATAGTCAAAGTCAGTGTTTGTTTGGGTCTGGAACATGTTCAGTAAACTACTTAACATATGTCTCAGCTCCCTGTAATGTGATCAGCTTAGAGTTATGAACATAGACTGTTCACATCACTAATAATTAGTCACAGATATGCACTGGTTCTTAGATGACACGCTCTGGAAATATGAAAAAAAAAAAATATATATATATATACATATATATATTTTTTTTTTTCCATTGGCACATAACTGCACGTGGGAATGTAAGATAACATCTAATCTCTGTTTTAAATTATTGTATGAATGTTAACCCTTCTTAGGATATAAAACATTTTTTCTTTATGTGACTTCTTCATTTTTATTTCACCACTCGCTAATATTGAAAATGATTTCCATGAGGCTATTGTAGCTTGACTTATAACCACATTGAACATAATGAAAATAATAATGTGTTATAAGAGGAAATAAAAGATCAGATATTTTATGAATATCTCAGGATCTAATTACATCAAATGTGTTGTTGGCCATGATTTTCTTACATGTCAAATCTTCACAAGGTGAACATGTATTTGGTATTTGAAAATGGAAAAAAAAACAACCTGTATCTGGATTTGTTGACAAGTTTGTTATTTTTACTAATTTGATTAAAAGTAATAATGCAGGAAAAACAGAAGACTGACATTGACCTTGAGCAAAGGTCAAGGTCACACATTGAAAGGAAATGTTGTTCAATAACTTTGTGGCCAAGTTATAATGAACTTTGACCCCTACTGATCTTTTTACTGGTAGGTCGTACAGTGTTGGTTCAAATAAATAAAATACTCCAGTTGAGATGAACTTTTCATAAATGTAAGCATCAAACTTATACGATAAATATTTGTAGAGATATGGAAAATTTTGGTTTTTGACACTTAATGCAACCTTGACCTTGACATTTTGGCTCCAAAAAAGGTCGACTGCACATCGTTGACATTGTGATGAAATGACGTACGTGTCATTAGTGCTGTATTAATAACCTAGGAGAGAAAAAAATAACTTGTATTTGGTAATTTTCAATTACCAAATACAAATATAAGAACACCAATAAATTCAATTCAAAATAATAAATCTAAAACTAAAATCTCAGCCTAAGTATAAATAAAATGTACCATGTGTATAACAACATAATAGGTAGAAACCACAACCATAGAAAGTGGTTTTGATCAGAAATGAAACAACACATGGATTGTGTTAAAATATGTTAAAAATAATCACAAAAAAATCATAATTTACTCAGTAATGGTTGGTGTAGAAATGGAACAAATTACTTATTGAAACTTGCTTAAGTACAAGTAAAATTACTGATATAGAAATACTGTATATTCAAAAAAGTTCAAGCACCTAAAAAAGCAACTTAATTACAGTAACGTGAGTAATCTATTACTTTCACCTCTGCTGTTCATTCGGGTTGTTTCAGTAAAAAAAAACCTGAAAAATGTCGGCTGGAAATGCACTTCAGGGTAATTTACTGCTGAAACATTTTCAGGTTATTTTAATGGCTCAAAAGAATCATTAGTGTTTCTCAAAGCTACTGTTATTGTGTAACCATGGTGAACAATTAGATCATCTTTGTGTTCAAAGAGAAACACAGGAATCATGTGTTTAAATGTACCAAATAATTCACTGCTATTTGTCATTACAGGTAGAAGTGAGAATGAGCGATGGCATTTCATGAAGTTTTTACACTTTATAGAAATGAAAACGTGGATGTTTCATGTTTTTGTTTTATTGTGTAAAAAAAAAAGTAAAACCAGGAAAAACCCTTTTTTCCTGTGAATGTTTTCCTTCCTAGTGAGTGGTGTGGGGCTATACTGCCATCTAGTGGTTAAAGTGCATCTTACAATTTTTAAAGGAAGTAATAAAATAAAAATAAAAAAATGGTGGATTTCAGGAATAAAATGTGATTCAAATTTAATTCTAACATGTCAAATAAATGACATTTATCGTTCAGTAGATATACATGTATTTATTCATATATTGATTTTCAAAGCACACAGGGACCACTTTACACCACAGACCAGATAGAATAAAATAAACTTATCTCAAAAGCTCAGTATTAAATTCTAACTAATTGGAAACTTAATATTCAGCTGCATCATTGAAAAATAATAAGAAATGTTTTATTATTTTTTTTCTTTAATGTTTCAAGGTTCAAATTGTAAGCTTGAAGCACATGTAATTAAGAATGTATATTATGTTTTTTATTAATACTTTGTGAGGCAGATATTTTCTCTTTGAGCCTCCGACTATTCTACCAGGGTTTTGTTTTGTTTGCGTTATAATATATATTTTTTTATCAATTGGGAAATATGTCAACAAAACAATTACTTCATTCTTATTATATTATTCAAGCAACAACAATAATTCACTGTGCCGACCTCAGCATCGTTAAAGTACGCCACGTTTTCCAGAATCTACCGTGTAACGGCAAAATACAATATAGCATAAACTTGTCATTGTTCATAAGGTTTAAAAATTAATTTCTCTCTTCATAACAAAGACTAAAATGACCTTTATTATGCATTATAACAATCTGTCCTTGAAAAATGTCATGTAAACCTTAGAATCTGTCAATCATTGAAACAATGACAAACATCTCCTAGAAATTTTAAAACATGGGGAAAAAACTCAAGGCTAACAGAACATTAAATAATCATTAAATATACATATTAATACATAAATGTGAGAGTTTCCATGCTGACTCTGAGCTTTATTCTGTCTGTTGTCATGGAGACAGAGGTGATGAGGTCTAAAAACTTTATAACTTCCTACATTCTAAGTTTCTCCCAGTGTCTCCTTGATTTTCCATGAAGGTTTGATGATCCAGGAGCATCTTTATGATGATATTTATTAATAAATCCATCAGTATTTGGTATCTTTCAATCTATCTTGGACTTAAGTCTGTTCTCTTTTCCTCATGTGATAATCAAAACAAAGTGTCATGTTTAATATTTCCTTCACATGTGTAAAATGATCTGATACTGGTTGTAAAGAGAAACTCATTATTTTTCAGAAACTGGAGGAATTTCTCTGATAGAGCAAATATTTGTAGAGTTACGTTTATTTAAATTAACATGTTCCTCTAGATGTGTTCAGGGTCCCTGGGAAACCCGGACATTTTGACCTTTGCTTTGAACAACTGGGATAAAAAAAGACGGATTAGCAGAACAAAAAGATGCAACTGAACTTTAAACATCTCGTTTCTCCCTTAAAGACACAACACAAAGTAAACATGAGAGTAATCCACTTTAAATATGATCTAATTATTGCTGCACATTTAATTATTTATATTTCTGTATCAACTATCAGTTTTTTATTATTATTTACATTTATAAAATAATTAAAAATGGCCAAAAATAGATGCGTAAACATGCAAAGATGCAAAAAAACACCATTTTATTACAAGTTGACTTTATTTTCAAAAAACACTTAAATGACTTCATTTTTTTTTTTTTTTACATATGTTGATTTTTTTCAAGATTAAACAAAAAAAATAGAGAGCATGATATTCTCTCACACTCAAAAGAGCTCCACAAAAAAAAAGAAAAACAATAAAAGAAAAAAAAAGCTCCGTGTTCAGACGTGTTTGTATAAAAAACTGATGCTCAAATGTTTTCAAATCAAACCAAGAATATTTCACTGGTTTCAGCACAAAAAAAAGATGTAGAAACTACCAAACAAAGTTCAAACTGTGATGATTTCTTTCTCATATTCATTCCTAGCAGTCACTGGTCCCAGTGGAGGGGGTTATCCAACCCTTAGGGGCGGAGCCACGAGGACAACGCCGTCTCCTCTGACAAACAGCATGGGGATGTTCCTCTTCGTAGACTAAAAATAAATATTTAAAAACATGTTGGCGTGTGGTCTTTTGGAGTCATTTTCATTATTTTAGTCACTTTTAAGGCTTTTTGATCATTAATTTCTTTTAATGTGATATTTATTGCCTAAAGCGTGCAACCTGAAGCTGATATAAACAATATATTTCTGTGTGCGTCTCCAGTCAGTGCACACAGGGGGGCAGACTTCACCTGCTCAGTAGTTGATCCTCTTCCACAGAGCGTTTAAATGCACTTCTTTAATTCCAGTTTTCACACGTTCGAAGGGCCTACGCTACCAAGCTAGATAATTAAATCCTGGATTAATGTCCATTAACGAGCTTCAACTAACCAAACGTTCCCTGTCAGAAAGAAGCTGTCCTACGAAGGTTGATAACAACGCGCTAATTTAAGCCAAGTGTTTTCAGCCTGACGACCTGCGCACTTCCTTAAAACCTGGCAGAGCGAGCGTCTTCACAGGAGGAATAGTTTATAATCTTAAACAAATATAATTAATTTATATCCATGATGACAGTAAAGAGCAACAGTGTTTAGTGCTGCTCACTAGGAGGCGGAGCTTTAATACTCGCTCAGGTCTGATCCACTATATAACCTGGTCCCGACCGGTTAGGTTGGTCAGCGTAAGTTACCATGGTGATTTAGCTCATTCTTTTTATGAAAAAAAATAAATAAACAGAAAAAAAAGAGAAAAGGCCTGCACTGTTTTACACTGACGATATTGATCGATGGTTTAATCTTCCATTTATGTGATTGGATCGGAGCCTAACCAATCAGTTGATTGATCAGGATGAATCTTTACCCCCTAATGCAGGGATGGGCAACCTTTGTCACATCAGGGCCCCACAAAAATATGATTGTCTGACTCAAGGGCCACAACATCAGTCAGCGTAGCTTAGCATTAATACAGGAAACAACAAAGGCTTTTTATGTATTTTTGCTTCATATATTTCTGGGAATGTTAGTTTGATGTTTTGTATATCATTTCTCATTTTGTGTTTTCTTGCCTCTTTGGATGATTTTTTTTAAATTTTGTGCATTGCTAATCATTTTGCTTTGTATTTATAATTACAGTGTTATTTCTCTGCATTTCTGCAGTCATTTTTAGTTTTTGGGGTCATTCTGATTATTTTACTCTCATTTTGCATATTTCTGTGATGATTTTGTACATTTTTCTGTTATTGTTGTGCATTTTTGAAGTTATTTTGAGTTTTGCAGTTGTGTTTTGTGAATTTTTGCTGTATTTTGTATGTTTTTGTCGTGCTTTTGTGTATTTTTGGAGTCATTTAATACATTTACTTTGGGGGCCGCATATAACGAGCTTTTTTTTCTTCACTACAGTATATGTTGTTGACTTTTGTATTGTGTGTGTCCATAACGTAATGAACGTAACATGGTTTGTACCTTGTAGAGCTCCTCATACGTCTCTTCGTCTATTTCCACTGTGGTCACCGTCTCTTCCACATCACCCAGAATCATGTTCAGGTGTTGGTCGTAGGCCTGAGGAGGAGACAACATTAATGCTCAGATTATTAAAGTTATTTAGTAACAAAAAGAGGAAACGTGTGAACACGGCGGAGCTGCTTACATGGAGCCGTCCACGTAGTTCTCTGTCGTTTTTCATCTTCACGTAGATCCTCTCGTCCAGACTCAGTCGGATCAGATCCAGAGGTTCTTCTACGGTGTTGGTGGACGGTTGCTGTGGAACAAAGAAAACGCTGAGTCAATACTGTGAATCCATCATATAAAAGAAACTCAACAGTGTTAAAGAGCCGACTAACATTAGAAAGCAACAGGACATTTACAATATAAATATTAAAGGTGACGGAAAAAATAGATTCACGTCCGTAATTCTTATTAATTCTAAATCGATTCAAAAATGTCAAGAATCAATTTTTTAAAGATGTTTTTCAAGCCATCTCAGCACTAGTGGAATGTTCCATGCAAAACAAATAAATAAAAATGTAATTTTTTTTCTTTTTATAATGAAATAATAATTTTAATGTGCATTTTTTTAATTATTTGATTTCCAGTCAACCCCAAAGTTAAAAAACCCCTATTCTAAGGATACTGCTGCAATTCAGCAGTATACCACCTGAGGTGGTAGAGGGTCGTCCTCTGATCGAGAGGTTGGAGGTTCGATCCCAGTACCTGACTATGTGTCGAAGTGTCCTTGGGCAAGACACTGAACCCTAAGTTGCTCCCAGTGGTCGACTAGCGCCTTGCATGGCAGTCCTGTCCCACTGGTGTGTGAATGTGAGAGTGATTGGATGAATGAGCTGATATGTAAAGCGCTTTGAGACTGTTTCAGTGGTGATAAAGCTCTATATAAATCATGTCCATTTACCATTTATATATATGTGTGCATGCAGTAAGCTGTAAGTTCTGTCACTGTCGGTCCCGTGTCCTTTAGGAGTGTGAAAATATCTCGATACGGCGATATATCGCGATGTTTCGTCTATCAATGCGCCAAACATCAACATTTATTTTATTTTTTTAATCCTTTCTATTACACAAAATAAGTATAAGGCCCTAAAAAAATCTACATTAATGGAATCGCAGACAAAATCAAATGGACAGAATCAGCATGAAATGCGTCACTGTGAGAAGGAATGAACCTTTTTTTATGGGGAATACGTGTTTCTGGGGAGCGTTTATTAGGGGCACCGCCCTCCTCCTCCCGTCCTGGCTGCATTAAACAGCTCCTAAACCACCTGAAACCCCATTTAAACTGCCAAAAAACTACACAAATCATCAGTGACTCCTAAACACAGATCCCACCA
Source organism: Gouania willdenowi (assembly GCF_900634775.1). Taxonomy (NCBI): domain Eukaryota; kingdom Metazoa; phylum Chordata; class Actinopteri; order Blenniiformes; family Gobiesocidae; genus Gouania; species Gouania willdenowi. Next base: position 2,063,245 of record NC_041048.1, on the reverse strand, counting down.
GTGCCTGCTTAACTTTAATGTGCCTGAGAAACTCCGTCCGTTTCTCGTGTAGAGCAGAAGCTCCACCTGCTCAGTGTGTGTTAACATCTCATCAGAACTACAGAAGATCCGTGGGAAACATTGCGTGTTGTGGTGGACGAGACCATCCATGTCAGGGTAATGCACTGACTGAAATGTTTAGTTTTCATATGCAGTGAAATGTTCCAGTTTTCATAAAACAAGTTTATTCAGCACTGATATATGTCCATGTTTACAGAGAAGTTAATAATATTAGCACTGAAATGACTGTCTTCTGCATTCATTTTGTTTTTAATCATTTTATGTTAATTTACACAAACATCATGAACAACATTTTGGTGAAGCATTATTTTGTATCAGTCTTCCTTTAAAGACTTAAACATAACAGAAGGACATGTGACTAGTTGTGGTCAGTGTGTGTTAAGAAGAGTCAGTGTACAGTAAACACTGTGTTTTACTTCTTTGTCATTCATGTGAAATTGATTCCGTGCAGTAGATCAATTCTGAATTTCTTCAGCGACACAGATATTGTGATGTATTGCGGATGAAATTTCCTGCAGTATATCGACTATACCTGTATCGTCGTATCGCAATATCAACATTATTGCAGGCAAAAATATTGTGATATATATTGTGAGGTACTCGGCGATACCCAGCCCTAGTGTCCTTCTAGCTATAGTTCTGTCAGTTTTATTTTAGCCCTAACCCAGGAAATACCCTAAAATGTTTCTTTTTTTCTCTATATGTATTTTTAAAGGTAGAATTTGCCGTGTTAAATATGTTAAAATGAATAGGGGAAAAAAAGGAAAAATCTATAAGTCTAGCGCCTTAGACCACTAGGCCATCCTAACAAATTTAGTCATGTTTGTCTGAGGTCCGGAACTATAGAGACTTTGTATATGTTATTACTACTAAAATTTAATTAAAATGTTCTCAATCTTTACATTTGAAGCTAATACATGTGTATTCTTGTTTACTTATTTGAATAGAAACTTAACAGTTTAACATTTATTTTTTGTTATTTTCTTTTGTTGTAAGAGCTTTTATTTTTGTAATACTGAATTGCTAAACTTTGCAGACACAGAAACTTGAGAAATATTTGACTGTTTTTGTTATTCTTTTAAAACTACTATGTGATTTTTTTTTAATTTTTTTTTGCAGGGTGAACAAAATAAATGTTAACTTTTTATCTAAAGTTAGCCTCTGTTTTAGAATCACTAGATTGAACCTTGGAAAGCAGCATTTTCTGGAACATAATCAGTTTTTATTAGCACCATTTGTTACTAAGAGTATCGATCGTGAATCGAGAATCGGTTTGAATTTGAATCTTTAGCCCAGGATTCACATCACTAATAATATATATAATCATCTTTGCACGTACAATATACAAAATAATATAAACGTAGAAACAAAAAAACGGAGTCAGGGAAGTGAAAACATTATTTATATGTGTTTCATAAAGCTTAAAGTAGACATAATGATTGAATTACATGAAGAACATTTACATTTTGGACGGACTTTGAACATTTAGTAAATAAAGTTCGTAATAATTTACCACAAAACATGTATTTTACATAGGTCTGTAAACTTGAAAATCAGTTACAATTAAATATTTAACACGTTTCGGCTTCTGCAAGAAGCTAACTCAGCTAGCATAATTGCTAGTAGGATTCACGGGAGAAATTACCAAACTACGTCATATAACAGACGACAAACGACGAGAAAAAGTTAATATGTGTAATACTGGCCATTCTAAAGTATCCTATACATGTGTTTTTTAATTAGATAAAGTGTGAATGAGACGCAGCCGCACTAACCTGCTCCACATCGTCCGCCATGATTTTGATCGTGCGTCAGAAACGAGTGTGTGTTTGAGCTGTGCGTAGGTTGCCAGGTTTGTGAATAAGCGGGTTTCCGTGAAGAAACGGATGTGACGTATTTCTATTGTTCACATAAATAAATGTTGGCGCAGTAGAGCTTTAAATGATGGAAATAACAAAAATACTTGATAAATATATATAAATTACGTTATATTAAAAATGAAATAGAAAATGGATAAAAACATTATTAAAAATAAAAAATACGTTATGTTTAGTCAACTTGTACTTTTTATTATACAAATATTTGTCTGGTCTGTTTCAGATTTTCACTGCAGTATATTTTAACAACAGTTTGCTACTTTCTGTTTTTACTTGAGTTTAAATTAAGGTTTATTTAACAGTCCTTTTTTTTTTCTTCTTCAGATAAAAGTTCAATATTGTGTTATTGACACTAATTACACTGTTATTATACCGTATATTTATGCTTAACGCTGCCCCAGGTAGTACATAACATGCTCAATCATGTGAACAGTTATAATATTCACGTTTGAATAATAGTCTGAACTTTTTCTTTCTTTATCAACTTCATTGATGTAAGGTATTGTTTTATTTAATCTTTATTTATTTATTTTTTCTAATTTATTGTTTTAAATGCTGGTGTATGGATCTTAGTTTAATATGTTTATCTTCTGTATTTATTATTATTATTATTATTATTATTATTATTATTATTATTATTATTATTATTATTTACAAATGTATATTAATTTCAAAGTGCCTGCTAGCTTAATAGCATTAGCCAGATAATGTAAATATAAAACAGTGATCTTTGGCTTGATTTACAGCCTGTTATTGTAGATTACTGTGCGTTGTCTTTCTTATATTTGAAAGAATTCTTGAACGTATGTATAGAAATGATATTAAATCGTTAATAAAAACAACATGTGTCTTTACATACTTCGATTAATGATGAGCTTGCCAACCTGGCAACCCTCTGTAATAAATCCGCATCACTGTCGCTGACTTTGCTTTCTTTCTTTTCCAGATCTTTCGATCGTCCACGTCCTCAAATGCTGAAAGGTGAGAATTAAAGGCCATTAACGATTAATTTTACTGCTTTTTAAAAATAATTTGACATTCACTACTTTTGTACAAATTGTAAGTTTTATATTTTACGTCTTTAGCTGCAAATGTCGAGTGTTTGTTGGACTTGAAGCTCACATCAGGCCATTTTAATAAAATGCTGACGTTAAACGGTGAATTGAATGACTTTCCAGTTTAAATGAACAACATTTAAACCCTATTTACAGTAAATAGTAAATAATTTACTGTTTTGGTTTAGAAAAAAAAAAAAAAAAACAGGAATGATTAAGGATATGTACGAATTTTTACGCTACAACGTATTAACTTTTGATATTTTAGATAGATTTGTTTTTAATAAACATCTAAATCCTCATTCCATAATATGACCTCATTTATAAATAGATTAATTGAATTAATTGTTTGTGTTTATGTCATATTATATCACAATGTTTCTGTTATTTTGTGTATTTTTGTTGTTGTTTTACATATTTGGTCAATTGGTTATGTTGTTTTGTTTTTTTTTGTATTCATTTTATAGTTGCCATCCTAGGTATTTTGGTAGTTACTTTTTTGTAGTCATTTTTCTTTTATCGTGTATGTTTTAGTTTTTAAATTGTGTTTTAGGAGTAATTTTATTTATTTTACTGTTGTTTTTTGTGTGTGAGTTTCTGGAGTAATTTTGTTGTCATTTTGGGGGTAAGCTACAAATCTAGATGACCTCTTATTGCCCTAACTTCTGGGATTTAATCAGTGTGTGCTGGACTACAAAGCTTGCTGGAGTTTAATCACTATGGCAACTAATGCTGAACGGCTAACCTGGTCACGACCTGGTTTTGCTGGAAGGTGGATGTTAGCGAGTCCTAAAGCCCCGCCTCCTGACCAATCAGATCTCTTAGAAAACGACCTGCCCATTGTTAGAAGATCTTGGTTGATGCAGATCTGATAGTTGAGTTTATAAAATAAGTTATTAATAATAAATACAATTCTTTCATTTATTGATGACATCCTTTAGAAAAGATATAGATTTATATCTGATGGACTGATCTACAGTAGCTGATAAAGTCTGTGTGTCAGTCGTATGCACGGGCGAGTGAAATCATTCATTCATTTATATGCTAACCACCTCAGCAGGAACATACTACAGTTAAACACTGTGCTCCCATCACAGTGTGTGTGATAAATAGGTGTATGTAAAAGAAACACGTGTGTGCTGTAATAAAGTTTATCTGCACAGCGCTGTCCGTTTATCATCCAATAGATTAATATCATAAATAATCTCAGGCTTTTACACATTAACAGTATCAGCAGCTTCCTGTCTGAGTTCTTTTATTCCTGCCTTTTCTGTAACAACAGGCTAGTTTTTGGTCTGAATTATGGATTTTAATTATTCATCATTTTAAACTTCATCAACCTGGTCGGTACCAAGTTATGAAGTGGATCAGATCTCAGCGAGTATAAAAGCTCCGCCTCCTGCTGTGCGCCGCACTAACACTGTTGCTCTTCACTGTCATCATGGATTTATATTTATTATATTTGTTTAAGATCATAAACTGTTCCTTCATTCATTGTAAAGACGCTCAGTCTGACAGTTCTCTCCATTGATTGGTCAGACTCTGCAATCTCCGCCCCTTTCATGGGCATGCGCACGTATCGAGGCTGTAATCACGTGGTTTAAATTAGCGTATTTTGATCGACCTTAGTAGTACAGCTCCTGTCTGACAGAGAATGTTTGGTTAGATGAAGTCGCCAACGGAGATGAATCACATCTAGATTTGTAACATAGGACCTTTGTGTATTTTTGCTGTTGTCTTTTATATGTTTCTATCATTTTGTGTATTTTTTGTCATATTGTGTGTTTGGATTCTAATATTTATTGAAAGATTATAAACATTTTATATACACATTATATATGTATATTTTGTGTATTTTTATTGTCCATTAATTAAATTTTTTTCGAGTTATTATTTGGCATTTTTGTAGTTTTTTTGTATATTTTTCTATTATTTTTGTAGTCACTGTCCTGAGTATTTTATGAGTGATTTTTCAGAAATAATTTTTATTATTTTACATATTATTCAGTTATTTTTGTACAATTTTCTAGTTTTCTTGTGTTTATACAGTCATTTTTTTGTCACTTTGTTGTATTTTTGTGTATTTTTGCTGTCTGTCTGCTATATGTTTCTGTTATTTTAAGTAATCTTTGTGTTATACTGTGTGTTGGAAGTCTTTTTATGTGTATTTATATATTATATATATTTTATATACATATATGTATTTTTATTGTCATTTTAGATATTTTTCAGTTATTTTTGTAGTTTTTTGTGTTCATGGAGTGCATTTGTGTAATTTTGTTGTCCTTTTTTGTGTATTTATATATTATATGCATATTTTATGTATTTTTCTGTTTTTTTGTTGTCTTAATGTAGTTTTCAGTTATCTTTGTTTATTTTTGGAGTTCTCTTGTGTATTTTCTTGTCATTTTGTGTGTTTCTGAAGTAATTTGTGCTTTTACTTTGGCGGCCTCACACACACACATGCCGTGGGCCACCAGTTTTCCCCTGTCTGCTGGTGATAAATGATGCTAAATAATAAATACCTCCTGTCCCAGTTCAGCCCAGTGCTCAGTACTGGTTGTGTGAGCAGACGTTGGAGGCAGAGCAGAGCAGAGGTGTTACCCATTCCACCCTGAGCTGTGCAGCTCTGAGGTGGAAGAAAACCCTGCAACAACTGAGTTTCATGCATTAAATATCTGCAACTTTACATGTTACAACACATTAGAACACATTAGAACACTCACCAGCTCTATATAAGTGATGAACATGTGTGTGCATTTGACTTTTTTCTCACAGGGATCAGGACGAGAGTCACACACAGACCAGGAAACAAATGGATGTGGTGCTGTAGTGTCTGTAGTTTGTAATGCTACTTTAATGTTGATTTTAATAAAATGTAATAAAAGCACTAAATGCACAATAGTTTTGTATTGTGTGTGAATATGTGGTTGTAGATCAATATTAAAATAATTATAGTTGCTGTTCAGCAATGGTCGGGGCCAGGCAGTTTTAAGCAAAAGAAGACTGCAGCTGTTAGCTTTTAAAGGCACATTTCAAACGGCTGTCAAAAATTTAGTTATTAAGACAAAAATACACACATTGCGTTCAGACAGCATGATGTTGGTTATTAAAGGGATCCTCCACTGTTTCATTAAATGTGGCCAAAAACCTTATAAATGTACTTATTAGTAGATCTATGTCTAACAAAACACATTATTTTGCACCTTATTTGTTTTATTGCCTTTTAATAATGGGACTACTTTACAGTTTTATAGCCTGTGTTCCTCCATCTTAAAATCATGTGATCGATGATGTCACACGGCCCCACTGCCTGTAAACATCCCATTGTTTTCTACTGGAGTGAAACATTTTGCAGCTTTTTAGATCATTTAGTAACTTTTTTGGTCAAAATGCTATTTTGTGCTGATTCTGGTTGATCTAAAAACCAGGAAAAGTTGAAGATGTTGATGTAAATCTCTTTTGTTTACAGAAAGAGGATTAAAAACAGTTGTGACCCAAAAAATTATCTATGACCGCGGGGGCGACAGTTCTAACTCTGAGGTTTGGTAGTAGACAATGAAGCAGAGAAGAAGAGCTCTCCTAAGGGACCTTGGCTGCGTCCAAATATTCCCTCCTATCTCTTTTCATATCCACTTCTCCTTAACCATGTGGATGACAACACAGGGTTAAGGAAAGGAGTTAGGAAAAAGTGATCACGTTTGTTTTGACAATCAGACGCACTTCCACTAGGTGACGTAATAATCTGATGGCCACAAAGTTTAGTGACATCTGCTGTGGTGGAAAAGCTACAAATTTTCTAAAATGGACTAAAAGCTCATTTCTAACACTTTCCAGTGATATAATCTCATAAATCACAGGTTTAAATGTAAATCAAAGGAAAAGAGGTTACCATGGCTACGAGGAACTAAAGGTAAACTAAAAGAACGTCACATAGAGAACGGTTGATCACACTCACCTTCCACTCACTAATATAAATTATGTTGAATAAAACGTGGATAAAAATGTCTCTGATCCATTTTTCTAGAACCACGTCAAGTTATAATCTGATAATATGTATTACATATAATAATATATGGGTTTTAGATGATTTATTTGAAGTTGTTTAAGGTATATTATTGCTTTGGTAACTTACATGATCTCTGTTACTTGTCGGTCATCGTGAGTATCCGTGAGCGCTCGGGTGTGCGTGTCCCTTTAAATGTTGTCGCTGCAAGGAATTGTGGGTCACCATTATCTCGTCTCCTTTGGTAAAGGATGTATCAGTGTTTCCTAAGCTAAAGGAGGTTATAAAGGAAACATTGAGCCTCTTTTCCTGAGCTTAAAGAGAACTGGAACGCTATTTTTTATTATTGCCACTAGTTAAACACTTCTGGGGGTGAAGGAACAGTGGATAGGAAAAGAGATAGGAGGGAACAGTGGATAGGAAAGGAGATAGGAGGGAACAGTAGATAGGAAAGGAGATAGGAGGGAACAGTAGATAGGAAAGGAGATAGGAGGGAACAGTGGATAGGAAAGGAGATACTGTAGAAGGGAATATTTGGACGCAGACCTTTACCCTCCCTTAAACAGTGCGCTGACATGCTCTGGTGGCTGAAGTTAGCGAGTAAATCAACGGATGTTGAAGACGCTCAAACTCTGAGGATAGAAATCATTTTGGATGGTAATCCTTCAAATCTAATTTACCACATAAACCAGATCTGCAATATTATTTTATTTTACTGCAATATTAAAGAAGGAAAAAAACAACTACATATAATAACTCATAATGCAATTTTTGCTAATCAGGGAAATCTTAAATTATGAATTTTATCAGGTGGCCACAGGAGGTCAGTGCATCTTTCTTTTTGAGTTTTATCTTTTGTATAGTTTCTTGTAAACAAACACTGCTTCTCCAAACAAGCAATTTTTAATTTTATAAATTAAAAAATAATTGACGTTTTTGTAAACTCTTGTTTATTTTTGTGTATTGTTTTCTGTAATAAACGGTTTTATGAGTCATAATGTGTGTTTTTATTGTAGTTTTTGCTGTTGTTTTGTGTGGTTTTAGGTATTTTTCTGTCATCTTGTGTGTTTTTGGATTTATTTTGTGCACTTTAAGGTGCCACATGTTTTCACTGGCTCCCATTGTGCCATGGTTGATGTGATGTTTTAATGTGAAAATAATTAATAATAATAATAATTATTATTATTATTAATAATAATAGCCTGTATTACCCTGTATGTATGATGTAATAATAATAAATAGTTTTAGGTTTTAATGTAAAAATACAGTCTTCCATTTGTCTTTTTTATTTCTGTAAAACCAGTGACACTGAGCAATGACGACGCTCATTATGACAAAATGAATGATGATATCTAATTAAATCAGATGAATTTGAATAAAGGACATGAGGTCACATTCAGCTGTGCTAATTAACGCTGCTTTTTCACTACATTACAATAACATTATTGGCTTTAAACTAAAATAATCTGTCACTATTTCACTAATTGTTTTTATTTATTCATTAAAGTTCATCTCTTACATATTTTAATCAGATATGAACTATGTTGACTGCTCTAGTTTGTTTTATAAATGTGTTATTTTATTTTACTTTGCACCTCATTTTTGGAAATACTGTATATTTCGTGATTTTTCTTTTGAAAAAAGGGGTTCTCATGACAAAAAGTCCATACAAACATATGAATTATAATAAATGTTATATCTATGGATGCGTCTAAAGTAGTTGAAAAGATCTGATGCAGTGGAAGTAAAAAAAAATATTCATGAAGCACATTTTTATTTCACTTTTATGAGACAGACAGTGTGTGTACACAAGGTATAATTTTTTCTTTACAACTGTTTTTGTGCCAAAAATAAATTCTGATATCAATTATCGTCATGGTTTATGCTGTAATATCCTCATCAAAAATATTTCACTTGGCACCTAATTTTGTATATATATATATATTTATATACACACACACACTGTATATCATCATGTTAATCATAATTTAGCATGACAAAAAAAAATTCAGACACAATAACAATGTTTTTCTTTTATGTGTCATTTATTCTGCTTTAATAACTTATTTCCGTTCCTTTAAAATAGTGTGAATTCCTTTTTAATGCGAGCAGCTAAAAATAGGCATTGACATGAGGAGGAAAGAGCTCAGAGATGAGAGTGTGGAAATGGAGATATGGGAGAATAATGCAACATTAAATAATGAGTGATGAAAGTATAGAGTCACTGTGACCCCAGAATAGCCCCGCGGTCATTAAAATGTCATTCAGCTGCACATTGTAGAGCTGTGAGTGACAAACTGATTTATAACACTTCTATTATGGATGAAGGGAAAGAAAAGTCAGCAGAGGAATACACACACACACACACACACACACACTCAAAGCTTAAAGGATGCATCATTAACACAACACGTATGTATACAATCCTCCGTTTATCTGAACAAAAACACAACATTCTCTCGGAAGCAAAGAATGGTTCGTCTCTGCTGCTTTATTTCATCAGTAAAATATTAAAGTGAAATAACTCAAAAATCACGACAGTAGCAGCATTTCTCAAATTTTACCCACGTCACAACTTGACAGAAAACATTAAAATCTGCATAAAGCACATCACAATGAATCAAAACTTCATCGAAAAGATGAAAAAGGAATCCATAGAGCAGACATGCTAGGCAACTGGCGGTCCAGGGGCCACATGTGGCCCTCACTCAGTCTAAAGTAAAAACACACTATAAAAAAAGACTAAAATAAATAAGTAACAGCAAAAATATGAAAAGATTACAACAAAAATACACTAAATGGCAGAAAAATAGATAAAAAATCTAAATAAAACACAACATTCACAATGACTTATACAATCAAATGATGCTGACAAGTTTTGAAGACAACACCCCACCCCCCGCCCACTTTCTCCAGAATTTTCTGAATGTTTTGTTTCCTTCATCATTAAAATGGCCCAAAAAATAGTTAAAATAAATGTCACTAATGTTTTCATCTGTTTCATTGAGTTTTAAAGTGTAAAGTGTCTTTGAGTTTCTTGAAAAGCACTATAGAAAATCAATTTAGTTATATTATCAGTATTTTGAATAGTGGTTCCTAACAACCAATCAGCATTCAGAATCTTGCACTGGGTTCTCTAATGATGTCAAAGACAAAAGGCAATGACATCATAGCTGACAGGTTCTTTTTCTCCCACAGACTTCTACTGCTTTATAAAGACTGGAAGCTTTTTGGTAAAGTTCACAAATTCTGAATCTGAAATTTAAAAATGGAGAAAAAACCATCAACAAACATCACTGCACAGACAGAAGCTTCTTCTGATAAATTATCTTATGAGCTCTCATCCAACAACGCCAATGAGGCTTCATTCCACCAGAAAAGGAAATCAAACCACGCTTGGTTTTTCTTACCTATTTCACCTCCTAATCACAGTTTTAATGAACCTGAAGATGATGCATCTAAGCCTCCTCAGAAGTGTAAGACAGGGGAACCAGCTGATCTAAATCAGTCTGCTGCTGCTCCAGGAGCTCTGAGTGAGACTCAACAGACTAAACATCATGATTCAGACATCAGACTTACTTTGGAACCAGCTCAGCCAAAGTGTAGTGAATGTGCACGGTTGGTAGAAGAGCAAACAAAGATGCTGAATCGAGAAAAAGAAATGGATTCCATCCTTCAGAACAAGAACAATGAAATAGCAACTCTCCTTCTTTTACTGGAGCAGGCACGACAGGAACAAAAGATCAAATTGGGAAAAAAGGACCTAATCTTGGAACTAAAGGAAGAGGAAATCTCTTTCCTCAAATCTTTACTGGGTAAGTTTAAAAATAAATTAGACATTAAAACGAGCCAGTGGGAGGACAGCCTCAAACTTAAACGAGGGGAGCTACATGAGGAGGTCCAGGCTACTAACGAGCTTCAGAACAAGGAACAAATGTTCTTAAAGCAGAAAGCTGTGGCTGAGAATAACAACTACAACACGAATAGTGTTTTAAAATAGAACAACCAGGAGAAGGAGAAGGAGGAATAGCAGAAGAACCAGGAGAAGGAGAAAGAGCAGGAGAAGAAGGAGGAGAAGGTGTTTAGAGAACCTGGAGATGGCGGACTCACTTCAGCTCTCGTTTATTCACATAACAAGAAGTTCCCTGACCCCCGAAGCGGTGCATTGTGGGAAATGTAGTCTCCCGCTGCACTTCTTCCTTGAAGCTGGTCATGCTTCTTCATAAAGTGCTTTGAACAGCGTATACAAACCTAAATGTATTGCATTATATAGCACAAACATTTCTAATGTAAACCTTTTCTTTTACCTTACATAACATGCACACGGCTTTAAACAACCGCTATAACACCATAATAAACTTTGGCATTTATGCATTCATGGACATTGACAGTATTTTACAGGTCCATTCTTTCTGGAGGTCTCACCACTCGACCAGACTTCGTAATAGTCCCAGTTGGTCTCAGGTGGCTTCTATTCCTCCTGAGGAAACCTCTTTCAGTATACCACATAAGATCTGGGAGCATTAGCAGGTCGAACTACTGCCCCAGTGTTTCCTTCTGTTGTAATCCACACTTTCTGTCCGTCGATAGTTTTGGGAGTTGTCTGGCACGATGTCTCAGATTGTAGTGTTTTGTACGCCTCTGAACGCCAGCAGCGCTCTGTTAAAGTCACTGTCCTTTTTCCACAAGTCCTTGATGGTCCAAACAGCGCGTTCTGCCTCACCGTTGGCCTGGGGTACCGAGGGCTGCTCGTAACATGTGTGAACTGATATTCTTTTGCAAACCGCCTGAACTGTTCTGGTAAAAACTGCGGCCCGTTATCTGATACCACAGTTTCTGCAGTTCCATGTCTCGCAAAGGCCTCTTTGACTGACCTCTGCTGACGTGTTTAATTAAAGTGTTTTTTTCTCCTTCCAATATTCAAATGTATATAGATTATAGATTAAACTTTTCCAGCCTGTTTTTGTCTTTGCAGAGACTCACAGTAAACCATTTTTATCTGTTTCATACCTTTCACATCAAACCCCTCCCCCACTTTATCATTTGGCTGAATGTGATTCCTTTAGAGGTTTATTTATATTATTATCTTTTTTTCAGCACTCCATCAGTTCCATCTCCAGCAGACTCTCAGGTATTCCACCTCAAACCATCGCTTTGGTGTTGCCGAGGAATCTAATCTCATCTTAACACTTGTTTATCTGCATGTTTTATCTGACACTAGTGATAAATCACAACAGCACTGCTCTTATTCCATCCATGTACAGAAACAGACACGTCATTTATCTCAAAGCTTGTTATAATGAATAAAGAAATACAATGTTGTGTTATGGAACAATGAGGAAAGGCTGTGATGCGTGTGAATAGAGCTGCTCATTAAAAGTGAGCGATGGTGGAGCGCTGAAACACGGAACAGGAAGATGAATCTATTAAAATATGCTGTGACAGTAGCAATATGTTTGAGGGCATCATTTTTAGCTCCGTAGGCTGGACTCTCAGGGTGAAGACATCTGCTGCTGGGAATTAGTCCCAAATCTGTGTGTGAAGCTCAGGAAAATAGGTTATCAGCTCTGTGCTATTACTGTCCTGTGAGATATTAAAAAAAACTAAGAAACAAAGAAATGTCACTGATACATTGTTAAAGATTCAGTTTTTCTGCTGCAGCCCATGTATTTACAGGAAGAAGGAAAGTAATTAATTACATTCTTCTTGTTCGTCGTAGCATTACAATTATTATAGATGTATACATTAATAGATCTGCTAATGTCCTAGATTGACTTTCTGATTCTGAGGCTCTGAACATTCATTCTCTGATCTATTTAAAGCACAAATTATGAAACCTCACATCACATGACATGGGAAAAATAATCATTTGTTTTAACAAAATAATAGTTTGTTTTAACGAAATATTAGTTTGTTGCCACAAAATACTAATTTGTTGCCACGAAATATTAGTTTGTCAGAACAAAATGAATGTGAATTTCATTTTTTCTCTGTCATTCTCTGTGTATTTTGTTGTTTTGTATGCTTTGAATAATTTGGTATGATTCTCTCTCATTTTGTGCTTTTGTTGTTGTTTTGTGTGTTCTTGGAGTCAATTTCTGTGTTTCTTGTCGTTGGGTTTTTTGTTGTTGCTGTTTTATTCATTTTTCTGTTATATTAATGTATTTTTGTTGTCATCTTGTGAGTGTTTTTTGAGTCATTTTTTGTGTTTATTTAATAGACAGAGGGTTGCATGTGACCCCCTGGCTGCTATAGTTACTCATGTCTGATCTAGATCATGTTGTGTAGTGAAAGTCAACAACCTGAGTGACCACATCGTCCATAAAAACCCAGTTTGGAGAAGCCACAGTAATTAATGAGTAAAAACCATACATGGAGATTTTCTTAACATAGTGCACTGTACATGTGCTGTTCATTTTCAATGACATGGTCCCAAACTTCTGAGACTTTAGGTTGGTTCTTCTTCACAATGTAAATGGTGAAGTGTGTATACTGCAGCAACAATGAAGCACAAAGATTTTATCATTAATTTACAACATTAAACAGACACATATTTTTGTAGTCAACATTATCAATTATGTGACTAATAATTTTTGCAGTATTGTATATCTTACACACATTGTGGTTGGCGTGAATCTCAAGACGGTTGATATATTTAATTTTTCTTTTTTTTCTTTTTTCCCCCTGGAAAGAATCTCTAACTCCCCCTGTGGTAAAAACTACCAGAATAATCCAGTTTTTCCACTGCCTTGCACTTTGAACTACTGAATGGTTGCCATGTTAAGGTGAATTCCTGCCACCTGATTTCTTCTGCTTCTTGGTGAAAGCGGTCGTATTTTTCTCTGCTCCCTCTCCTTCCCTACCTCTCCCTGCTGTCGTGTGGATCGACAGGAGACTCTCTCTGCATTCATCCAAAAACCAAAAACATGGACTTGATCAGCTGGTCTCTTAATGCTATCGACCAAATTTTCTCAACAAGAAGACCGGGCCGGGGTGAGCCTGCATGTCCAGATGGAACGTTTGTGGCCGGATACACAATGGATTCCTGGAATAGGTGGAAGGTTGTGTCTGTCCATGCTTTCTGTCAGCATCCCTACTACCAAGCTTATGGTAGTAGGGATGCTGTTGATTGGAGCTGGCAGTTATACGTTGGCAGCTGTTTTGGGAAAGCTGTCAGTCATTTCTGAAGGATGGGGCAGAGCATTGAACTCTCAGACAATCATGATGAACAAACTAGTAGGAAGGAGGCTACTTTGGAGTGTTTGAGTGGAATTGAATCAATCTTGGAGAGGATGTCTCGGCCAACTGCTGTTTGATGCCACATATTGGATTATTGCTGAGACCAGAGACTTCAAGGCTACTGAAACAGTGCTAGCCTGAAATTAAAACAAATCGTTACCACCCATTGGCCTCCCCCCACAAGCCAGCTCAATGTTGTGTCCCAATCTTACCATGGATGTATGCAGATCTGATGCTCCATCCCTCCTCTTCTCACCCTCCTATGCCCTGGACTTTCTGTCTTCTCAACCAGACCTACCAAGGTCGCCACACAACATCTGAGCATATCAGAGAGAGAGCAAAGGTGGAAATCCTCTCCTCCTCTCCGCCCCACCCCCCTCCCTTACACTCCTCCCCCAGAGCCACCACCACCCCCACCTGCCTACGTGCTATGTTTCGTGACTGTGTTTTTTCACTGTCTTCTGTCTCGTGTCGAGGTGGTTTTTTCCTAGTGTTAAACTGCACTCCCCATAGGGAATTCAGTGTAACACCTGCTTTTTTCCCCTCACCCCACCCTCTCCTCCTGTTCTTATCCCACTTCTCATCTAAACATGATGGAAAACCTTTCTGATTCTGATTCTGTTTCTGATTCTGCAGTGCACCCGTTATGGTCCAGAGATCAGGTGGATCTGAACCCTGACTGTAAGAGACCAAGGCTACAGATGATGCTCCTTTTTATCTAGAACACATTGATCCTCAACTCGTCTCATGTCATGGCTCTTCTCTCACAGTCTGTCAATCTGTCATCCCTCTGTGAGTCTTGGCTGACTCTTCCTCCTCTATGTGTGTGCGACCTGTTTAGGCTTTTTTATTTTCTACATGGACCAGAAATCTGCATATGACGCAAAACCAACCTATTTTGCGTAATTTTAGTGTTTAAACGTAGGAACAGAGCCTATGTGTGTTGGATCTATTCCCCCCCAGGCCTGAAACTGGGATGGATCCAGGGGAACAAACCAGTAATGAGATCTGCCTCCTGGCTCATTTTCCTCCTGCAGAGGCGTCAGCAAACACAGAAAAAGATTGTCCTCCATTTAGACACATGAACACATTATGCAGGACAGCAGAAATAAAACCAAAGTGTCATCTGAGAGCAAATAAATACCAGTCTGTTATGAGATGAAGGAATGACGGAACAATTTATTGTGGAAAGGACGTAATACAGAATAAAAACATTTAGAATTATTGTTTTTCTTCTTTTTCTTTACTTTGTATGCAAATGCTGTTGAAGGTCAACAAGAAGTGAAATGTTTTTAAGAAAGCATTGCATAACATTTAGAATGTTTACAGGTGAGAATCTACAGAAGCTTACTGCATTCACTTGAAAGTAAAAAACAACAGTTTTTTTAACAATGAATTGTTTTTCGTAATAATTTTTGTTCCAGTTTTTTAAACAGTTTTTCTCGGTTTTTGAAGAGGTTTTTTTTTTGTATTTTTCTGTTTTTGAGACTATTTCTTTTTCTTCTTCTATTTTTCGGGCTAATTTTGTTTTTAAGACAATTTTTTGTGTCTTTTAGACACATTTCTTATTTTTTTTCGGACAATTTTTTTCTCCTGTTTTCCAGAGTAAATTTTTTGTGTTTTTCAGACTAATTTCTTTTTCTTCTGTTTTTCATACTAGTTTTTTTTTCCTGTTTTTCAGACAACTTTTGTGTGTTTTAAGTCAAATTTCAACATGAATTCATCAGGAATAGTTCACAGTGCTACTCATTTTTATCACATTATTGAAGGTGAAGAACAGATGTTCTTGGCCAAGACCAAGACCTTCAAGATGTAGTTTTGAGACCAAGACCGGACTACAGTAAACCATGGTATTACCGTCCTATAACCCCTGGTCAACATAAACAGTAGGTGTGAGACTCGTAGGAAAAAAAACAATATACAAATCTTAGCCATCATTATTAATATTATTATTAATTAATATAAATTCACCTCAAAATGAAACATATCATGATTGTTTGTGTTTAATGCAGTATATATTAAACTAGATCTAGTGTTAATGTTAATAACTTTTCTTTGGCAGCACAACAAATGTAATAATGGAAGATGTTGTTTTGAGGGGATTTAATTTAAACCCTTGGGAGTTGCCAGGCACAATGTATTCAGTAATAAAGTTATTTTAATTACAGGCAGTGGTTTGTTTTGTTTATCATGCAGATGCAGGACATAATAAATAATTTGATAATTAATTTTAAAAAGTAATAATGCAGTTAAGGGATAATTGTGTGTTTTTTTTGTTTTTTTTTTTATTTTGGTGAGTCAACAGCTTCAGTAATACTTGGACTTCCTGTTAACGTCAAACTGAAAAGACTTCCCACATCACTGAACAAACGGCATCATGGTGTTATTTAGAGGCTGATTCACAGCTTTTCCTCCTGTATGAATGATCGCATGATTACATGAAATGTTCTCGTAGCTTTGCAGCGTCGGGCTCGTCTATTTTTGAAGTCGTGCACATGAATCAGCTTCTGGTTTGAGGTCTGGAACATAAAGAATCCTGAGTTAAAGCTGCTGCGTTTTGGTTATTTAAGCTTTTTAGAGAAAGAAACATGAAGAATTAATAAATCAGAACCAGTGTGGAGTAAATAAGGAAAAAAAACAAGCTTCATCTGGTCATTTTAGGGCAGACATAGGCAACTGGCTGCCCGGGGGCCACATTTGGCCCTCTGTCTAAATGTACAAAATGACAGAGAAATACACAAAACAAGAGCAAGAATACATTAAAAAAGACAAAGAATTACAACATTGCAGGAAAATACAGTAAAAACAACAGCAAAACACAGAAAATACTCCAAAAACACACAAAACTACTAGAAAAATAAACAAAATGACAACAGTAATACATAAAATTAATATACAAAATTACAGAAAATGACAACAGAAGTGCAAGAAAAATGACTACAAACCCACAGTACTGACAAACAAGCCAAATTACAACAGAAATACACAATATGACTCCAAAATATATATAGTTTACAGAAAAAAAAACACAAAAGAACTACAGAAATGTACAAAATGCCTCACAATGAGAACATACACATGCAGAATGACAGAAAAACACACAAAAAAAAAACTTGTTCTTTCCTGTATTAATGCTCATATTGCTCATTATTCTAAATGCTGACATGAATGTTGATCATGTGACCCTCTGATCAAACAAACACATGTTTGTGGCCCCACTGTGATAGGGAGTGTATAACCATAGCGAGTGGAAGAAACCCATCACTTCTGTTCTGCTGGTTTTAATAATAATTTTAATAATGTACCATGTTTTCTAAATGATTCTTTCTTATAGTTTCTGACCTTTTTGGGGAAAGAACTGCCATCATTTTCTATGAAATGTAATAAACAATTGCATAAATTAGGAGAAATAAAGTGTGTTTTGGCTGGGCGATATATCGAGATTCAGGATGAATCAAGTTTTTTATTTTGGCGATAGAGAAAACTATAATATTTCATATATCATATGAAACAAAATACTAGTTTTAGGAGTCACTGCTTTTACTTCTCAGAACAACATGTAAAGCTCAGTTAGATGATTAACGAGTATTGATCAGCTGTTTGTTAATAAATGTCCCTGTGTAGCATTTTACATCAGCAAATTTAACCCAGAATGGTTTTTCTGGTCAGACTTTATTTAATAAAATTATCCAGATTTATATCATATTTCACCATTTTGAGAAAAAATATTGAGATATGAGTTTTGGTTCATATCACCAGCCCTAGTAGGAATGTTCACAGTATTTCAATGTTAATAAAGGTCGACCTACCAGATTCTAATCACATCACTGTATTTAGTAAGTGGTTGATAAGTGGTTATTTTAGATTTATTGTACATCTATATTAAAATATAAAGGATACTGGAGCTTGGTTGAGCGGGTGGGACGACTCGTAATTGGCACCATAAAATTTCCTTTATTTTCAAATCCAAAACTTGACAGGTATGACTTAAAACCCAGATAAAAGTAAGTGCTGGTAATTTAAAGACACTATTCCTGTGCTATAGCAACGCTGTTCCTAAAAGTAAGGACTAAAACCAAACAGAACAGCAGCTGAAAACGGCTGCAACCTGTAAAATAACAGGTTCTGGAATGAAAAAAAAAACTTTTTCCACATTTTGGAAAAAATATCAAATCTGCGATTCAAAAACCTTTGAGGAATTAAAAGAACATGTTTGTTTTATATAGAGATTAGGTCCAATTTAGACAAATACAACAACAAAGCCAATAAAGCTGTAGGTTTAGATTTAGCACAGGAAGAACAGACATTCCAGTGACAGCTGCTACGACCCCTGAACGCACCATGAATGCATGTCCGTGTCACTGAGTCACTCTAGGGATTGAAACAGAAGACCAACATGACAAGAATGTTTGGAATTCTTCTTCAAGCTTGGAAAACCGTCGGCGTGGAATACCTTGAAAGTGCGACACTGTCGAGAAACGACGTTTCACTGAACTCAGCGTCAAAATAACTGAAGTTCTTCTAGACGTGACTAGAGTTTGGTTCTGTGACCGTCAAACGCTGTCAAAGACCTTCCCACATGAACGGTTACTGCACAAATACATTCAAGGCTAAGAATCGCATCAGCGTAACTCAGCGTAACGTGTCGCGAGGCAACCCAGGTGTATTTATTCTATATAATTCTGTTGTGCTGTTTGCACATTATGTTCTTTGTTTTTAAGATTTTTGTTACGGTTTTTGTCCTGAAGCTTATTTTTTATTTCAACTTTTGATTGCACTGTTTTATATTCAAAGGTTATTCCCTCATGACATTTGCACTATACCTATAGTGTTTCTCAAATGGGGGTACGTGTATCCCTACGGGCACGCAATGGCACTACAGGGGGTGCGTGAGAGCGAGAGAGTGGAAAATTAACAAATAAAAGCATTAGAAATATCTGGTTTTATAATGATTAATTTTAGCTAAAAAAATTATAATCATAATAATGACATGGAAATTATTTTGCTTAGAACAGGAGATAACCTGAAATGATAAGGAATTACAAATGTCTAATTGATAAAAATTACTGATTAAAATGATGTTTTAATGTAAATTATTATAACTTTACCACACAATCTCAAACAAAAATATTCTAAACTTTCACTTTCTCAAATATATAAATCTGGTTCAAATAAAATCCAGTATAAATTATTGAGAATAAATTCCACTCTTACCCAGGGCACTGAATGACCTAAAGCCAGCCCTGGCGTAATTCACTGCACAGATGACACATGGTCACATACTGTAAATATAGTCTAAGCTTCTTTGGTAAAAACACGTCTTATTTTACAGAATGAACTCATACAGGTTCTCTCTTTGTACAGCGTTCTGACTCAGACCAAAATGTCTTTTACACCAGGACAACACTACAGAGTGGCTAAAAATACAGCACACCTGTTTACTGCATCACTGAGAGTGTGTGTCGGTGTGTGTTGACACCGGCTTTCCCTGTCTCACGTGGAACGCCGCGCAGTTGTCGCATCACTTCCTTTACGACCCCTTCCCTATTTAAAGGCCCGTGTGAGGACTGATAGGTTTCAGAACAGGATTAAATCCAAAGACCTTGAGGACTTACCCACTGACCGACTGATGGTTGGTCAGACAGTCTGTGGAGTTTTCCAGTGAGGATCCATCAAAGAGTCCCTACGTTCAAGATCGGCTTTTGGATTCAGACTTTGGACACAAGAAGAACAAGTGATTCTTGACCCCAAAGAAACGTCCCATCGTGTGAATAATCATCATGAGTAGCACTGGGACCGTTATCGTTCCCCAACAAGAGCCCCAGGCTTTCAAACGAGCTGTACGGAAGATCAAATGTGCTGCCATGGTGGCCAACCTGGCCAAAAGTTGGCAGGGTTGGGCCAACGACCACTCAACCAAGCAGGACTCCATTCCCAACGGTTGGATGCCTTTATCGATAGAGGAAGAGGACCAGAAAGAGCGCAACCACAAGGTGAAACTCACGGTAAAGCCACGAGTAATCGCAGTTGATGCCACCGACAGCGGCGTGAACAACATCCGAACCTGCTCCGTAACTAAGACGGTGAAGCCCAAACGCAGCGAATGCAGCAGCGGCGACATCGTCAACACCATCCGAGGAAAGATGGAGTCCGGCTCAGAGGAGAGTAAGCCATTCCTGGGAAACGAGTCGCCGACGCGACGTCGCCAGATGAGGGCGCTGAGTAATGCCGTGGGAGGAGGAGGAGTCATCCAGGACAGGAAGTCCATGCTCCAGGAGAAGAAGCTCGGTTCCAGGAGCAGCAGCGTGGACACGGAGGACAGCGGGCTGGGGGAGGAGGGGGGCCTCAGCGACAACGGAGAATCTAAAGCTGAACAGAGCGATGACCGCCTCAAAAAACTGACCAGCAGACCCAAGGTACGCTAACGGTATGCTAACCAATCTCAGTGAGTGGTAGCCCCGCAGATATGTAGCAATATTAGGCTAAGATGTTCACTTCTGGAAGAAAGCATGAACATTTGTACATAAGGTGTTTTGAGTCCATTTTTAATGGGATCCACACTGGCAAAGCAATGGTTCCCACTCAAGAAATCCAAGATGGTTGCCATCCATTTTGCCAATTAGCAGAGGTGAAAGTAATGCCAAGTACACAATAATATGTAATTGAGTCGCATTTATGGGTACTTGTACTTTTTTGAGTATTTTTCTAAATCAGTAATTTTACTCGTACTTAAGTACATTTTAAAAGAAGTAATTAGTTACATTTCTACATCCAACCATTCCTGATTAAATTCAATTTATTTTTGTTTTATAATGATCAACAGACATTGTGAAACTAAAAAAAATGAAATGACCAAACAACTGTCAAATGCATCACATCATAGCCGACCAATCAGATTAAACGTAACGCATCTCGCGAAAAACAGCATTAAATTATGATTATTTTCTCAGTTTTAGAGTTTGTAGCGATACTTAAATCCTGAGTTTGTTTGAATTAACAAGTGTTTTGTTTTATATAGATGCCTTTGTGGAAAATAAATTAAGTTCAAATTGTGTTTCTACATGAGATGTTTACTGTTTACCAACAATAAACGTAGGGGGGTGAAAGTAACTAATAACTTTTACTTTTAGCTACTTTTTACTTGTACTTGAGTATTTTATATATGACTTACTTGTACTTGTACTTGAGTACAATTTCAATAAAGTAACATAAGATCATTATCCCATAGAAGTCTGGATTGGTGCTGACTTGCCTACTTTGTATCATTTCTAAACCTTAACTTTACACTTGGCGACCGATTGAACATATTTACATTCCACATTTATATTTAACATTTACATTTAGATTTATTTTACACATTTTTAACAATGATATAAAAAACTGGTTCTCAAAGTTTTTTGGCTCAAGTCCCCTTTCTCTGACTAACATATTTTGCTCAGAATTCTATGAAAAAATTACAATAAAACATAATGATGGATTATCATTTTTAACTAGAAATAAACATGCTTTTTTTCATTTTCCCTCTCAACTACCTCCTGTGGTGCCATTGCGTACCCGTAGAAACATTGATACAGAACAAGTTGTTTTATATGAATTTCTCTCAAAAGAAAGAAAAATGAACTAAATGTTCAAAGTATGTTGACTATGTGACATTTGACACCACATATTTGTTTGCATCAATCTTAATAAAAAATAAATGTACCTTGAATTCACACCATAGGGATAATACTGAAAAATGATCAAAATCCTGAAATAGATCAACTCTCCCAGTGTGAATAAACAAATCAAAGCAGAACTAAACTTTTATCTCACCTGAAATAATCTAAGTCCCTCATGGACATGGAACAGTAGCATAAAGAGCTAAAAGCACAGCTATAAAAGGCAACGTCAGAAAAACAGGTTCAGCTCATAAAAACACATTCTGAAAAACACGTGCAATGGAATATATGTGAATAAATATAGTCTCAGCCCCCCTCCAACCTGCCCCTCAGGTGGAACCAGGACGGCCTGTACATGAGACACAGCAGTAATATGATACTGGTAAATACTGTATACTGGTTCAAAGGACTTGGACAACATGCAACGGACATAGGCAACTGGTGGCTCGGGGGCCACACGCGGCCCTCAAACTAATTTTGTGTGGTGCCAAAAACCAAATTGTTGTTTATGAAGTTCTATGAAGCCCAACATAATACACAAAATGACAGAAAAATGCACAAAATATCAAGAAAAATACACAGGAAAACAAAAAAAGATTTTTTTAAAAATACCAAAAAAGATTCATAAAACACACAAAATGATAACAAAGACACACTGAACAACCACTTCAACACACACAATTACTACAATAGAAAAGACACACAAAATGCCAACAAAGTTACACTAAATGGCAGAAATACACAAAAAAAAACACAAAAATAGAACAAAAACATACATAATGACTTGAAAAAAACACACACACAAAAAACTCCACCAAAATTTGCTTTACTGACAAGAAAATCTACATAATAAATTAAAAAAACACACGAAATGTCCAAAAACTAAAACAAACAAACAAGAAAATCACACAAAAGATCAACAAAGACAAAACTCTTGTTCTCACAGTCACATCTTCTTTGTCCCATAACAGGGAATCATCATATGTTCATTTGTTGTTTTTAATTTTTAATTTAGGCCCATTTATTATTTTAATATATGTACTTTGATGGGAAAAAAAAAACATGTTTCTTTTAAAAAACAGAATTAAAAAAAAATTAAAAAAATAAATTTGTATAAAATGAAATAGATTTCTCAGAGCTATAAGTAAACATTTCTGTTCTATGAGTTGCAGATGTTGTTTTTAAGGATTGTGAAGTTTCTCCTTCAGTTTTGGTTAGCTTAGCTAGTTAGCATGTATCATTCTAGATGCTGCACCTTTTCTCTGCATTTCTCTCCGTCTACAGAGCAACACATGCTAGCTGCTAATAATAGAACATCCACTTCAGATTATTATTAGGGCCAAGTGTGTCTACAAACAGATCAGTGCACGGACACGTGCAACAGCCTACACATAAGGTCAAGTAGCATTGGGTCGCTAAGTGACGAGGCATCACTTTTCATGAAGCGAATGCCAAAACGATCCAATGACAGAGATCTGAAGAAGCTAAAGAACATTCCATCCATAGAGGAAATAGAGGAGAGGAAAACAACAAACAAAGAGAAGAAGAAAATTAATGTTTTTGGTTCTACATTAAATATGTGAGACTAGTTGCAATTTTAAAATACACTTTTGTTAATACAATTTGCAAATACATTAAATTAAAAAGGAAAACAGTGGCGGAAATATGTTCTACATTATTATTATTATTATTATTATTATTATTATTATTATTATTATTGATACTATCATCAAGTTATTATTAGACACTGTTTCTGTGAGCAAAGCAAAGACCAAACTGGAAATGACTTTCACCATCTGCAGGAGGTTTTATTTCAAGCCTGAAGGCCTTATTAAACATTTTGTGAAATGGATCTAGTGTTGAAACATTTTAACATTTTATGAGATGATAAACTAGATAAATTCTACTGTTAAGTGATCAGGTTTCAATACAGAGGCTCAGACATAGAAATGACCATTGGTACTTTATTATACCAATGAAAAGAAAAAAAAAAGATAAGCAGAAACATTGTTTTAAGGGATCCTCAACCAAATAGATCCACACGGGGAAATCCACGGCTGTGTAAAAAAATCACAACAGTTTAATACGTACTAAAATAAACATTCACATAAAGACAAATTAAATAGAATAAATCTGGAAAATAAAAACTGTGAAGTAAGAATAATATTTAAAGTAAAAAATAAAGGTTTTCAAGTAGGGATGTAACTATTAATTGTAAGGCAGTTAAAAATCGATTCATAGGTATCACGGTTCACATCGATACTACTAAAATTGAATCGCAGTACTTTTTTTAACCAGCAGAGGACGCTATCTAGAAGATTTGGCGGCGTGCGGAATCTGCTATTACTTTCTTTCTGGCCGCCTTCTACTCTTAAACATGTTCATAAATGATTCCTTAGCCCTTTAGCAACGAAAGAATATCTGTAATATTACATGAATACGTTTTTCTATTAGCTCTGTCTGCTAGCATAGCATCTCTTCTTCACTGCAAGAATAACTGCATGCCAACCGACCACTGGGCTACCAGCGCCCTCTGCTGGTCTAAACAAATATCTGATGTAAATACGGTGCAATGACTGTTTTTTTTTTTTTTAAAGTCCAATTGTTAAGGCACAAAATAAATTTTCAGTTGCACTTTTAAAAAGAAAAATAACTATTATGCAGTTTTGCATTGTTTACTATAGAACCAGAATTTATATTAATAAGCTTCTTCTTCATTTGTATCATTCCTTTATTTATTTTATTCAAAATTATTTTTTAGTTAAATTGCATTGTTTTGAATAGTTTATCAAGGGATTCTTTTGACAATTAAAAATAAAAGGAAAATAGTACAGTATTTTCTACACAAAAAAATAAAGGAATATTTTTCAGTCATTTATCTACAGTCCCATTTTGTAAAATAAATTGTGAGAGAATCATATCGGGAGTTGAGTGAAGTGTTACATCCCTATATTCAAGTATTTTCAAGTAATAAATACATCAAAACAGTATAAAGCGGAAAAAAAAAACATTTCAAGAAAAAAGGTTTTCAAGTAATAAATGCTTAACTGGAACATCTCAACAGGTGATTTGGTAAATGTGTTTGAGGTTAGGATAATGTGTATTATTTACCAATAGATACAGTATATTAACTCATGCACCCATTGACAGTAGGAAGTGTTGAAACATTGACGTTGTCCTGGTTTCTCCACAGATTAAAATCACCACTATAGGAGACATTAAGAGTCGCTGGCAGCAGTGGTCCAACCAACACCTGGAGGGTCAGAAGCTCAACCCGTTCAGCGAGGACTTCGACTACGAGTACGCCATGACTCAGCGTCTCCAAAAGGGAGACGAAGGCTACGGACGCCCCAAGGACGGCTCCAAGACGGCGGAGCGGGGCGACCGAGCCCACAGGCACATCCACAGGGAGATGGAGGAGATGGTGTGGATCATCAGGGACATGGGCTTCAAGGACCCCCAGGGCAGGACCGCCATCTCCTTCGGTCGCCTCTTCGACCGCTACGTCAAGATCTCGGACAAAGTGGTGGGAATCCTGCTGCGCTGTCGCAAACACAAGATGTTGGAGTTTGAGGGAGAGATGCTTTGGAAAGGCCAGGACGATGATGTCATCGTTACGCTCAGTGACTGAAGTCACAACATGTGACCAAAACTATTTCACCTGAAAAAATGTCTACGCTACTGTACCACATTTATTAGGGCCGTACATTGCCATGAATCTGATGATACGATTCTGGATTTACGTGTCCTGATACGATATATCCCGATACGATATATCCCAATACTACAATATACATTACGATATATCGTCAGAGGTGGTAAAAGTACTAGACTTCAGTACTCAAGTAAAAGTATAGATATTTGAATAAAAAAAATGACTGGTAAAATTTAAAACATACTTACTTGAGTAGAAGTAAATAAAGTACATGCTACGAAATGTACTTAAGTGAAAAAAAAAAGTAAAAAGTAAAACAAATGTCTCTTTAATAATAAGACAGTGTTTTTAAACCAGTAAATTCTAAATATTTAATTTTTTTTAAGAACTTGTAGAAAACTGGTACATGGAAATAAATTAAATATGTTACCTTTTTATGAACACCGGGAGAATTTATCACTCATTATAAATAATATTTATAAATAAAATGTTTAAAGAAAAAAAAAATGCTAATGCTCAAATAAACCCAGAGCAGTTTTAGGTTCAACATTTATAAAAACTTGAAAATATTAGCCATAAAACAAAGGGACCTGCCAAACAAAAAAAAAAAAACTCAAGTTACCATTATTTTTTACATCGTGACGTCATCTTCAAAGCTCTTAAAAGTAACGAGCTCGATTTATAAAATATAAGGAGTATAAAGTACAGATATATGTTTAAAAAAGTAAAAAGTTACCAAAAAAATTAATACTCAATTAAAGTACAGATACCAGAAAATACCTACTTAAGTACACCTCTGTATATCGTGATATCAATAATTACAAATTTCACCTTTACAAGTAAAAAATGGTATAAAATGCAATTTATTTCAAGTTTTCCAAATGTAAAAAAAATCTAATTTTAAACCATGTTTAAGCTACAATTAAAAGATAAATATACGGACGTTTGTTGACTTCCAACATTATGCTGTACAATTTACTTTTCTAAACTATTCTCCACCTTATGGCTTTTTTTCCATTAAAGTACATATATTGAAATAATAAATGATAGAATAAATCAGGAAACAATAAATGAACATATCTTGATTCCCAATCATGGGAAAGAAGACGTGATTAGGGCTGTTCATTGTTATGAATCTGATGATACAATTCACGATTTGCATTTCTCGATACGATATATCCAGATACTAAACAATACGATACATTGTGATATATCGTGATATCAATAATTACAAATGTCACCTTTACAAGTACAAAATTAATCTGTGTATGGTTCGTTCTTTGAATATTCAAAAAACAAATAAATAGATGTGATTATTTTGTTTTACTGATTTGAAACCAAAACTAAAATACAGAAAAAAGAAAAATCAGGATAAACAGTGTTTTACTGATTTAAAATGTAAATATTAATCCCAGAATCTTCTTTTGTTCTTAGGAAATTGTTATAGTTTGTTGTAATCTTTACATTTTATTTTTATTTATCTATGTATTCATGATATTTCAATTCAGTAAATGTAAAAATATCAGAAGCACTGACAAAAAACTGTAAAAACTGTCCATGTATTATACAGTTAATTTATATGTCATGTATTGTTGTGTAGGTTTAACGAGTGTTTAAATAAATCCATGATATTAACTCTAAAAAATATGATTTAGCATAATAATAATAATAATGTCATCAGTCAGTGGTTCATAAATGACCTTTTTTAATAAATGAGGTTTTATGACTTCTATGTTGCATCATTGCATTCAATCATTTAATCTTTGAAATCACACCAAAAACACACAAAAGGACAACAGAAACACACAAACGACAAGAAAAACACTAATGAGAAAGTAACTGACACCGAAAAACCACAAAAAAGACACACAAACAACAAGAAAATAACACAAATGCTGTGGGAATAATTTACTAAAGAACACTAAAAACACACATAACGACAATAAAACCACACAAACAACAATAACAACACACATACTGAAGGAGAAATATACTAAAAAAACACCAAAAAAGATAAAATAAATGAAACAGCACCGAAGACACACAAACAACAATAAAAACACACATGCTGTGGGAATAATGTACTAAAGAACACTAAAAACACACAAAAAGTGTCACTTTGTCAATGTGTGTGTGTGTGTGTGTGTGTGCGTGCGTGCGTGCGTGCGTGCGTGCGTGTGTGTGTGTGTGTGTGAGAGAGAGGGGAGAAGAACTACAAAATTATCAGTTTTTGACATGTTTCTGATAGTCCTGGTGAAAAGGGAGGAGCTTAATGACAGATGTTAAATATGAGGAGAAAGTGATTATAAAGGTAGTGAAAGAAGAAATGACGTAAAATTATATATATATATATACTCGTATTTTCACCACGTATAAAGGAAACACACAAACAAACGAGCTCCAAACATTAATTATGACGTAAACTATTTTATTGACGGCTGAAATAGAACAACAACACATCAGTTTGTGCAAATACTTAAAGCTGCTGGAGATAAAACATTTTTATGAGATAAAGACAGTGGAAACCTCATATGTAGTTCAATCAATCTAAGGATGCAAAAAAGTTGAAATTGCTGCTTGAAAGTTTGGTGCATTGCATTGTGGGACGTGTAGTCCTGTAGACGGATGCAGAGAAGTGTCTTTACTTCATTCTTACTGTGTAATTAATGATATGCAATCATTTTTATCAAAGTGTCTTGAGTAAAAATATAAAACAAAACATTAAATATAATTAGAACAACCATTTAACTTTATTCTGCTAAATATTGTTTTTGTGTTATATAATGCATTTTTTACATTATTATTATATAAATTTATATTAAACGTATATAATATATAAATACATTATTATTATCATAAATCAATTATTAAAAATGTTTATAATTTTGTTCTGTGACGTTTAACGTTAAGAGTGTTAGTTTTCATAAATGTTTTTTAGACCAATTAGTTGACATGTAATCATTTCTGATCTCTTACAGCACACGTGTAAATTAATGTGCTCCTGAGATGCGTTCAAGGTCCCTGGGAAACCCCGGACAATTTAATTAATTTGTAGAATATCGCCAGATGTGAAAAAAGGGACGTGTCCGGGTAAAACCGGACGTGTGGTCATCCTAGTCTAAGAACTCCACATCCCACAATGCAATGCTCAAAACATGTCCAACAATGTCATTAATAGAGTTTTTATGGTTGAGTTTAAAATTAAACTTTCGAGCATCAATTTCAACCGTTTCCATCTTTATGTTTTTAGTAAATGATCTTATGGATTTATCTGATAAAAATGCCTCCTGCAGCTTTAACAACTTTTTGCCTATAACAGTATGTAAATATGTAAATATACATATACTCAAACGACTGTGTGATGAACTGAACTAAAGTCACATTGTGTCGACACTTTTCTGGTAACATTCAGATCTTCAAGGCAGTAAAACGTGAACAACGATAGTGAACAATGACACCACGATGAAGACAATGTTACGATACGACAGAACTTTAAAGTCTTTATTGGTCCTGGGTCGTTTCACACTGAATGGCATCAAATCATTCATTATTAAACATTTCAACTTGTCATATATAGGTTTCCAAAGATTCTTCTGTTGATCAATTATGCTTTATATAATAAATATGACACAGAAATGGCTTTATTCCAGAGTTTGTAGGTTCTGTGTGAGATGGGTGAGGTAGGCTTCACCATAACTCCCACTGTACGTCCTGCACACTGTGCCTCATGCACGGGAAAATCTATCACATTCAGTGTTTGAAAATCAACACAAGCTCAGTAGTTTACAGTATAGTCCATAGACTCAGTGTGTGTGAAACATTGGACTTCATCGTGAGCAGCCATGTCTGTATTTACTGTGAGTGGATGAACAGCAGGACAATGTACAGTAAGGACTAGACATTAGTGGTAAAATACTTTAAAATGAGTAATTCCATGTCATTTCAAAACATTTTCAGGACATCCAACGCACTTTGGTCTCAAAAAATTCTGAATTTTCTTCACCAATTGTTGTTTAATTATTTAATATTCACACTGTACATTTTTAGTTTTATTGGATGAATATTTTTGAGATATGGGCAATTTAGGGATGGGGGTGTGTCCATATTTTTCTTCAATTTTCAGCTTCCAATATGTCTGTAACTCCAGTACATAGAACGGTAAATATGGTACAGTAATAAGCTCCACCCACTCTCTCAGAATATAGAAATAGATCTGCTATACATCCTATCTGGTGGACATGTCAGCTCCTCTAAATAGTCAGTGTGTGTTTGGGTCTGGAACATGCTTAGAGCTATGAACATAGACTGTTCACATCACTAATGATTAGTCACAGATATGCATTGGTTCTAGGGTCACACGCTCTGGAAATCTGACAAAAATACTTTTTTTTGGCTCATAACTGCACGTGTTTAATGTAAGAAAAAATCTGGTTTTAATTTATAGAAAAAAATATTCCTTTTTTTTGGGATGTAAAACAATTTATCTTCATATTTATTTTGGACCTCAACATTGGGTTATTTCACCACTTGTAAATATTGAAAATCCTTTAAATGAGGCCATTGTAGCTTTACTTTGTGTCTGATAATCAATATGACAATTGAAAATTGCCAAATACATTATTCTTGTTGGAGTTCTTAATATTTTTCTTCCGCAACTCCTTAATCCTGTAACTCCTCCTACGTTATTAATGCAGCACTAATGACATGTATGTCATCTCATGGGGACAATCAGTCGACCTTTTTGGAGCCAAAATGTCAAGGTCAATGTCAAGGTTACGTCAAGTGTCAAAAAACTAAATTCTCCATATCTCTACGAATATTTATCGTACAAGTTCAATGCTTACATTTCTGAAAAGATCATCTAAAGTGGAGTATTTTACTTCATTAGACCAAAGCTGTACGACCTACCAGTAAAAAGATCGGTAGGGGTCAAAGTTCATGACGTCACAATAAAAGACAAAAACATTTTTTCCCTATAACTTGCTGGTACCATTGAACAACATTTCCTTTCAATGTGTAACATTGACATTTGCTCAAGGTCATATTTAAGGTCAAAGTCAGTCTTCTGTTTTTTCTGCATTATTTTCATCTAATTAGTAAAAAGAACAAACTTGTCAACAAATCCAGACACAGGTTGTTATTTTTGCCTTGTTAGTTTTAGTTGTTGTTGTGTAGGATGTATAGCAGATGTTTTTCTATATTCAGAGAGAGTGGGTGGAGCTAAATTACAGTTTCCTATGTAATGTAGAAGCTGAGATATTAGAAGCTGAAAATGGAAGAAAAATAAGGACGAGCTAAAATGTCTCAAAAAGTATTAATCCAATCAAATTACAAATTTGCTGTGTGCTGATTGAATAATTAGGGAACAATCGGTAGAAAATTCTTTTTTTCTGAGACCAAAGCGTGAGAACTATTTGTTGAAATAACATGGAATTAGACCCATGAGCCCTTTTGAAGCTACATATCCATGTGTGTCTGCATCACGTCCAGTTTAAAATAAATACATGATGTTTGGTTTAAACCAACATTACCTTATATCACATATAACACATACAGATATGTCATAAAAACTACTTATTGCTGATACTCACAAATAGCTTCCTAAAATTAGAACTCAAGTTCAACCAATATTTTGTTACATATTGACTTTAAATAAATACATTTAAGATTTTGCTAATTTTTTTAAAAAACAAAAACATTCACATTTGAAAATCTACAACTATATTCAAATCTTTGCCAAATATCTTCAAATCATATGGATTTGTAATCAATAAGTTATTGTTATTATTCTAAAGGTGACAAAATTAAATAAATGTGTTATTATAATGTGAAATTATATCTTTATTATTATTATTATTATTATTATTATTATTATTATTATTATTATTATTATTAATAATAATAATAATAATAATAATAATAATAATAATAATAATAATAATAAGACAGTTTGATCAATTTGATGAAACATTAACATAAATATAAATCAAAATAAAAATCAATACACAACCGGATGACCGTGACTGTCCCTTCACAATAAAAGCATAAAAGTAGTACTGCGTCCCTTTGTAGTGAGTAGAATATAAAGATAAATATGACGGATTGTTCACCTCATACATTAATCATCACAATTATTTCCCTTTTCTTGGATAAATTCCTGCAAATATAGAAAATGCTGCATTTGGAAAGTAAAACAAAAACAAAAAGACTTTTGCAGAACAGAGGCACGAAACAGGAAGTTGATTATTGACTTAAAAAGTTAAAAGTTAAATAAGCAGCTAATGTTGTGATTTACATAAAGTTAGTGACTTCATAACAAATTAAATGTTTTCAGTTTGAGTCTACAACAAGACAATAACATCCTGTTGTTTTTGTGTCAAAACTAAAAAAAATAAAATAATTATGTCAACAATTACAGGTGCTAATACAAGAGTTATTATGTCATAAAGAATAGAAAAACTGTAAAATCCCATGTTTTTGTCAAATTTTAGTAAATAAATGTGACAAATCTTAGTTTTTAGCGCTGACCAAATGTACATTATATGTTTAAGGCCTCGACTAACATAACGAGAGGTAAAAGTAAAGGACAAAATGGTGATAAAACATTTACTGCGTTCAGCTCTTAAGAGTTAAAATGTGTCACAATCAGAGAAGAGGATTCAAATCTTTCAAAATGATGGATATTTCTTATTTATTAACTTATTTAAATGATGTATCTGTATGCACATGTTCTTATTGATGGCACTGAATCAGTTCTGATGCAGGTTCACTTGAAAACATTTACGATGACTTTTTATGCGTGTGTTTTAGGACTTAATCTGAAACTGGTCCTCAGCCCTTAAACCTAGAGAAGATGTTGGCACATTAAATATAATGTTATAGAATGATGGGCCATGTTTAGACATCAGAGTCAATAGTGAGTTTATAAAAACAGCTCAACATTTTATTCTACAATATTTTTAGGAAATGCTAAACTCTTATTTTGGTGTTTAAATAAGCACTTTTTTGCACTAAGTTACTGTTTTATTTTGAAAAGTCAAAGCTTTTCTAGGTGAGGACACTTTTGTGTAATTTATAGTTTTACAAAACCTTAAAAGTCACATTAAATTCTACAGTTTAAACTGAGAGGAAACAACATAGGTTGTGTTCAAAATATCACACTAACGTACTCGGGGTGTGACGATGCACTCAGCTCACGAGAACGAGACGAGATTTTAAGAAAACTACAATAACAAAATGATATGACTGGACCAACAGACTTTTATTTAAGCGAGTTGCACATGCATTTTGAATGTTTTATTAAAAGTCTTTACATGCATGATGTAAGCATGAGCTTTTAATGAACTTATTCTTCCACAAACTGAAAGTAAAACTAAAATGTCCTCCTCCTCCTCTTCTTTTCCTTCTGCCTTAGGTTCTGGCAGGCTAGACGTAGCAAAGGTGCATTACTGCCCCCACAGGTCACAAATAGAACTTTGGATAGCTCACAAAAAAAAAAAAAATTAAATTTAAAAAAAAAAGCTTGCGAGACATATTTTTAACGCAATGAGAAATCTCGTTGAGTTTAATCTCGCGAGATATGGTGGCACGAGATCTCGTCACACCCCTATAACGTACTACTACTAACGTACTACTCATACTAATGTGACGTCTAAATAAGTATGTATTGGGTTCACATTAGATAGTATGAAAAGATTGAGTCTGTGAGAAATAACCGGATGTAAACTATATGGGGACAGTTTTTGTGTGTGTGTGTGTGTGTGTGTGTGTGTGTGTGTGTGTGTGTGTGTGTGTGTGTGTGTGTGTGTGTGTGTGTGTGTGTGTGAGTGATATAACATTCCTATTTGTAGTTTTCACTGATTGGTGTCAATCGCTGCTGCATATTTCAGTAACTATGGAATTGTGGGGGATGTAGTTTTGTTGTGTGAACATGCGAAGGTTGTTCTTGGCTTTGATTTTCAAAATGACTACCCAGAATGCATCAGTTCACATGTTAGCATCTACATGGACTTATCAGTAGCTACATGTAGCATTAAATAAAATGTTTGATGTTGTTTTGTTTTTAAATCAAACAATACATATTCCCTACATTATCATTATTATCATCATTATTTTTGTTTAACTCTCACTTTAGCTGATAGAACATAATTGTAATTTTTGCCCTTGCATGGTGCAGTTGTGACTTTATTAAAAGGTGAAACAGAGATTGCTACATGTTATTTTTGTGTTAGCATGTGGCTCATGCTTAGCCTAATGAACGTCAGCGTGCTGCTAGTTAATCACTCATGCTACCAGTTAATGCTACGTTCAGACCATAACTAGCAATGACGCCCCCATCAATTTATAGGGATTATAACTTTGGCTCAACACATTAACAGTCAAATATTTACACATGAGGGATCATTAAAATATAAACTGTATGTAACCTTTATCAAACTAAATTCTCTATCGTTTATATCCTGCTTCTGCATATCAGTGACATCGTTTTTTTTTCTCAGTAATTTGGGAGCATTTCACGCATATTATTCTGTGTTAATTATATGTGTTTTTCTCTGTGTTATATGAGTTATTCTGTTATTATATGTTTTTTTGTGCTATTATATGTTTTTCTTTGTTATTCTGTGTGTTTTCTTTGTTATTCTATGTGTTTTTCTTTGTTATTCTATGTGTTTTTCTTTGTTATTCTATGTGTTTTTCTTTGTTATTCTATGTGTTTTTCTTTGTTATTCTGTGTGTTTTTCTTTGTTATTCTATGTGTTTTTCTTTGTTATTCTATGTGTTTTTCTTTGTTATTCTGTGTGTTTTTCTTTGTTATTCTGTGTGTTTTTCTTTGTTATTCTGTGTGTTTTTCTTTGTTATTCTATGTGTTTTTCTTTGTTATTCTATGTGTTTTTCTTTGTTATTCTGTGTGTTTTTCTTTGTTATTCTGTGTGTTTTTCTTTGTTATTCTGTGTGTTTTTCTTTGTTATTCTGTGTGTTTTTCTTTGTTATTCTGTGTGTTTTTCTTTGTTATTCTGTGTGTTTTTCTGTTTAAGTGCTGAGTAGCAGAGGCTGATCAGCAGGAAGCCTCTGCTCTCTGTGGATTAGGGCTGTAATTTAGAACGGGCCTGCTGACACATTGAAACACGCTTGTTTCTTTTCTCTCGCTCAAAATGACAACGGTCCATGTCATGACCGAGGAGGAAATGAGCACACGATAAAAAAAGAAGAGCAAGGCCTCATTTATAACCAAAACGGAGCCTGGAAGATGCACACGAGACGTTCCACATGTGGTGATGAATGTAAAAACTCTTTTCATAACCAATATATTGTTTAACATTTAGCTCATTTTTCTTTAATTTGAGACAGAAATTCATGTAAAACAGCATGTTCTATATCATTCTTAAAATGTGTACACATGAAAAAATTATCTAAATGTAAATGTTATATCTAAATGTTAAGTCAGTCGTCAAGTGTAAAGCTAAATCTTTGGAAATTATGCAAAGTGGGCACACTGTAAACAAGTTCACAGAACTCAAAAATTGTTGTGTAACAGATTACACAATAATATTTGAGTGATGTAATTAAATGTTTTAAGTTGGCATAAAATAAAAATTATATTTACAGTTGCCTTAAATTATCTCAATGTCATCTTGCAGGTCAGTGCCTGTCGCCTGTGTTGAGATTAAACGTTTAAATTCAAATTTAACATTTAGATTTAATATTTAGATTTAGATTTAACATTTAGATTTAGATTTAACATTTAGATTTAACATTTAGATTTAACAT
Organism: Gouania willdenowi; assembly: GCF_900634775.1. Classification (NCBI taxonomy): domain Eukaryota; kingdom Metazoa; phylum Chordata; class Actinopteri; order Blenniiformes; family Gobiesocidae; genus Gouania; species Gouania willdenowi. The sequence continues at coordinate 2,027,927 of NC_041048.1, read as the reverse complement.
TTACAATTACATTTAGATTTAACATTTTGATTTAACATGTAGATTTAGATTTAACATTTAGATTTAACATTCAGATTTAGATTTTACATTCAGTTTAGATTTAACAATCAATTTAGATTTTACATTTAGATTTTACATTTACATTTAGATTTAACATTTAGATTTAGATTTATTTTTCATGCAAAATTTCGATAATTAATTTCTCAGTTTTTAATCTAGTACCGATCTTACTGTAATTGAACTCAGTTATGTTGTGTTGGTTTCTCAATTATTCCACCGAGTTCCATCCAGATCGGATCTAGATTGCACATTTCATTGCAATTAAAAAAATAATAAAAATAAAATGGAAGTGTCCACATACATTTGGACATACTTATGAACCATGTGTTCCTTACAAACCAATTCCATACAGCAGGTGTTGTCAAACCCGTGGTCTGCAGGCCTGCAGAAGCATCGAATTTTAAAATTTTACTCCAAGTTAAAACTACTGGCAAAATAATGATAATCTTTAATTGAATGTTTTCTTCTTAAGGTTGATTAAAGTCATTTATATGAAGTTATCTACACTTGGAATGGTGTCCAAATTGCATTTAATTTTTTTATTTTTTTTGGTCTTGAGATCAATCTGTTTTTTTTATATATAAGATTTTTTTTAAAAAAGAGTTTGACATCTCTGTTGTAAAGGCTTGTTCTGTAGTTAACCTGACAATAGGTGAAATATCGATGCTTCAAAATAACTGAACACCAAAATATGGAACGAGACGTGGAAATATTTAATGTTGTTCTAGTCACTCTTATTTCCAGAATGACATCATGTCTTTCATGTCGTAAATCATGTATATTTGATTTAAAGAACCTTATCCAAGGAATCGATCAAGTCATTTCTTATAAATCTGTAATAACTCGTTTGTATGTTTCCCATCAAACCCATTTCAAAGGTGTGGTGACTTTTCTCTTATCAGCAACAAACTGGGTTTATTATCAGTTAAAGGAGAAACTGGGATAAAAAACCAGGGGATAACTCTTTAAAGTTCTTGTTAAGATAAAATGAAACAAGCTAACATCTGAAAACCTCACACGTAAACATGTAAAATGTGTAAAATGTGAGACGTAAAATTAAAAGCAGCTGAAGTCATTGTGTGAAATGTTGTTTCATTATAGTTTGAACATCGTCCACTTCTGTGTTCTTTCATTGGTGAAGTCCTGGAAGCAAAAAGGCTCGTGTCTTCTCTTGTTGGACGGATGGATGGAAAAGCTAAGCTAAGCTAGTTGGCTAATTAGCTAGTTAGCTTAGCCTGTAGTAAACAACGGCCAATCAGTGAGCCTCGTTTTGAAGAATCCAGGCTTTATTTATTCTTCTCAAAGTGTATCGAGTGTTTCTGAGAGAGAAAAAAACACTTGAGATAAGTTATCAAAATGACTTTGATCTGATTACTCACAGCAGCGTCAACAAGGTTCCCATCAAAGGAAAATCTCTCCCAAAGTATCCAACCATCGTGTTTTTATCGTCTTTATAAAACAACAAAAGCCCAGGCTCGACCAAAAACACTGTACGTTCCTCAGAGAACTTTAGGAGAACCCTTAATTGAACCCTTAGGAGAACCCTTAGGATCGCTCACAACACGGCGGAATGTTGCTCTCCAGCGACATCTGAGAATAATGGCGAATGAGTGGCGCCATCTTTGGGTCCACCATCGAGGAGGTAGGGAAGAGTTTGTACCAGCCAATCACCATCGAGCTGAGGTCCAGCTCCTCCAATAGGATGCGAGCGACGCCCATGAAGCACTTGCGGTCCATTCGTCCATAGTTTCCCCAAACAATGACCTACAGAGCAAAAAGACCATGAGTATTAAATGAATTAATAAATGATCAGCATGTCAGAAAATAATATACATTTATTAGTTTATATTTGCTTTTTGTTGATATTGATCCAAATTTAAATAAAAAAATGTAATAGTAGAGTGACCATATGATTTACTTGGACATGTTCTCTTTTCACATCTTGTCTGGGGATATTTTACTAATTATTGAGATTGTTTATGTTTCCCAGGGACCTTGAATGCATCTCAGGAACACGTTAACTTATATAACTCCGCTAATATTTGCTCTATCAGGGAAATTCCACCACAACATATGGAGATTCCGCTTTGTTTTGACGAAATCGTCACACACAAGGAAAAGAGAAAGAGGACCAAAGTCAATTGGGGACCATGTGATGCAAACTTTCAGTTATTTATTGATGTTTATATTTAATGTTTATTTACTGTTCTGCAAACCTTGAGTTTTTTTTAATGTAGTTTTATTTCTAAGCGGAGATGATTGTCGTTGTTTCAGTGATTGACAGATTTTAAGAAGGTTTATATGAGGGTTACCGTTACCGAGGGTTTTTTGCACATACACTGGTCTACGATGCACTGGCACGCCTTGGGATGTGGGATCAAACTCATACTGGGCTTAACTTTAGACACGTTCATTTCAAATACCTGCTTTAGATACTACCACTCACTCATTCCCCCTGTTCACAGCCACCACCATTATAGCTAAGCTTCACACTTGTCACCATACTGGCTCGATTACACAACATAATAAGCACAATATATTCTACAACTTCACATCTCACCCTCACTGGAAAACAATCTATTCTTCCCCACCTTTTCTATTTCCTACCTTGAGTCTGTCCTCCCTGCTCCCTTTCCCCTCCCCCTCCTTCTCCCTCTCCACTTAGGTGTAACACTGCTCTCCCTTTTTAAAGACAATAACAACTTATTTATCTACTATATTGTATTTTGCTGTTTAAAGGTAGATTCAAAAAAACGTTGATTACTTTGAGTAAGTAAGTAAGTAGTTTATTTATAAAGCGCTTTTTGCAGATAAAATCACAAAGTGTTGTACAGAGTTGTGGTAAAAGTACAAGTGCAACACAATAGAATAATAAAACAAGAGTGCATAAATATCATAAGAACAGCAACATTAAAGGACAAATAAAAATTAAAATCCAGTAACTAAAAGCTTTTCTGTAAAGTGTAGTCTTCAGCAGTTTTTTAAAAGTATGAAGAGGTCAGCACAAGTCTATAACTAAAATAGACTAAAATAACTAAAACCATAACTAAAATAGTACTGATGACTGAAACTAAGATGCATTTTAGTCAAAATACTTTTACTAAACTTAAATTAAAATTTGCTGTTGAATTCATTACTGATTCAAATCTTTCTATTCCTATTTTTGTTCCAATACCAACATCAATGACAATCAACATTTGTTGTAATAAACCTCTCAGATTTAACAACAAATGTATTTTCATAATTTTGTCCATTAAATTATCTTTCAATAATTTCATGGACAAAATCAAATATTATAATAAGCTGCTTTGAATGAGGTCCGAACATCAAACCATTTTTCTTATGACTTCAAAACTTGAGAATACCTTTATTTTATCTGTAGGAGTCGAGAAATGGTGTGTGTTAGATGTTCTTTGTCTTCTGATAACATCTAGTCACACACGCACACACAAACACGCACACGCGCACGCACACACACACGCACACGCGCACACACACACACTCACACACACACACGCACGCACACACACACACACACGCACACGCACACGCACACACACACACACACACTAATCAATAACCATAAGCTGCACCTGTCTTTTCCTGTGGCATTGGTTGTGTGCCCCGCCGCATAAAAACGTCATCATGTGTACGTTAGTGTGTGATTTTCACACAAACAGAGTCGAATTATTTCATCTTCTTTTTTTCTGTCTTTTTTTTTTTTTTACAGTTTTTGGTGCGAGGTGTTCGATGAGTGAAATCAACCTAAAACACAGTGTTTAGGTTCTCCATTGAACAGGAAGCACAAAAAGCATATATTAGAAGAAATATATAGACAGGGCCAACCAATAGGAGAGGTGGAGGGGCGGGGCTATAGTGTCCCAAACTCATAGGCACTTGTAGAAAGACAGGTAAATTAAATAGAAGACGAGTAACTAAAGCCCAAAACCCTTTTTTGTCTTCTGAAAACAAATATATTTGGTATTAAATATTGCTGTTGATTGATCCTGGTGTAAATTTTTACATTTTAGTCAAAGTCGCACACCTGTCTGTTCCCCAAAACCCAAATAAACCCTGTGTCAGCATCTGACCAGCAACCCTAAAGTTTGACTCTGTCTCATTCAGCAAAACACCACAAAAGTTGGGGGCTTGTCCGGGATCTAAATACATCAGATAATGAGCTAGGTAAGTGCAGAAGTTTCCTTCTTAGCATTACAGATAGAAATCAGTGTCTCGCCAGTTAAATGAATAAAGAACTTGTTCAAAATCTTAATTTGTGGTGGTGAAATTGTGAGAAAAATTTCAAAATATTAATAATAGTAATAATAAAAATAAATTTAAATCAAAAGAGATGCAAAAGAGTCAAGAATGTGGGGTCCAAATGTGTGATATGATTTGTGTTGTTGCTGGAACACATAGCAACACATTTTTATTTCAATGTGGCGTATTTATTGCGACTGCCCTCTATGGGTTGAAACACAGATATTACCATTGAATTTAGCTATTGGCTGAGAACACGATTCTGTGGCGTCATTGAACCAAACATGCGTCACTGTTGGCTCCGCCTCCTTTTATACGAACTAGCACCTGTGGGCTCTATATTCTATGGTGAATAGGTTGGATTGAGAGAATAGTGAATAGAGATGTATAGTGAGTATTGAGTAGCTAGTTAGCAAAGCATAGATTGTTCTGTAGAGATTTTATAGTATAGACTGGGCGTGTCTTAACTGCTCCAGGAGCCCCGCCCATAATCAAGGCAAGTTTGAGTTTTTTGAGTTTATTTTTGGAAATGTCCTTTCTAGTGGCCGTTCAGCAAAAACCATGGGTTTTACTATTTAAACTTAAATGTTGATTCTTTTTGACACTTTATCGACCCAATATTGACTTGTAGCTAAAGCAAATGTTGGTTGGCCGTGTTTTAACGACACATAAATAAACCGAGCTAAAGCAGGCGCTGAATACATGCTGAACGTTAACTTAAGCATCTTTTGTTTCTTTGTTTTTTTTAAATGAGGCGAATGGTGAAGCCCTGTTGATTCCAGTGATTTTCATTATCCAGAGTGAATGAGTTTGATGAAACTGTGAGGACGGAGACACAGACAGCAGATAATTAAGAGGGAGGGATTAGTGGAGCTAATTACACAGTGACAGAGAGAAGCTGAGCTACTGTTTCCTGCACCTGCTGATCACTGAGGAAATGTGACGCACGCCACATTAAACACGGGTTTATTACGTGACGGAATCTCTGGGTTTAAACCTAAAGCAAACTGACAGATGGCTGTGGATAACTGAATTATCAATACCAGTTAAATATTATAGATATTTGACTGTATGTAGACAAATTAAACTAAAATTTCAGCTGGATCAAAGTTTAATGTCAAAACTAACTTTGGTTTGAGTCTTAATTATATTTTAGTCATTTAGTTTTCAAACTGCTCCAAACTGACAGTAAAACTGTGTTCCAAGCAACTCAAAACTCTGGATTTTCCGACCTCCTACTTGAAATAATGGCTTCTGAAGTCAGAGCTCCTACTCTGCAAAGTCAGAAAAACAATCTGATATTATAGCAGTCAGCCCGGAGATCAGAATTCTCACCTCTAAAATGGGGAATTCCGAGTTGCCTTGAATGCAGCATTACATGTTACTCAGTCAGCTGCTTCCTGATTGGCTACATTCAGTTCCATGTTACAAATCACAGGGTCATAAGTCAGGAGTCTTTGGCTTTCCTTGAGTCGTTGCTCAACTGCACCCAGTTTAGCGGCGGAAGAATGGCACAGGGGGTTATTATCGGTGTAGACCACACACCTGTAGCCCAACAGAGACTCCATGAACTTCTCCGTCATTGCCCATTTAAAGGCCAGTAGCTCAGATTTATTGGAGCTATAATTGGACATATTCAGCACTATAGGTCTAAGTCCCCTACTGGCAAATGCAATAGGCCTGGCTTTTCCTTCCTGTTCCTGTGAAAGTGCGGCGCCCAACTGGCATCAACTTCCAGGAGAAGAATCAGGGAAAGATCTGCCTATGCCAGTACTGGAGCAGAAGTGAGTCTGGCCTTAAGAGACTCAAAGCTCTGTTGGCATTCCTGTTGGCTGCCTGTTTCTTTGTCCGCTTTCCAGCCAGCTCAGCCATTCGGTGGTGTAAGGGAGCCGAGTTTGGCAAAGCCCTCGACAAAACAATGGGAGTAGCTTGCGAACGCCAGAAAAGAACGTAGCTCTGACACCGTAGATGGAACAGGACAGTTAGCCACTACCGCAGTCTTGCCTGGGTCTGTGACCACCATGTGGTCCGTAATGACATTTCCCATTTAGTGCACCTCTTGCTGGAAAAGCGGCACTTGCTCAATCCTCCCAAGCACCTTGTCCAACCTCTCCAGATGTTGCCTTACCGTGGATGAGAAGACAACAAAGATGCAGAGCCTGAAAGGATGCGATTCCATTCCAACAAACCAAAAGGTGCAAATTGCCATTTTGTGACGGCAATATATGCAATATGTAAATTCAACTCAGGTTATATTTATTTATTTATCTTTTTGTAGAGTCGACTTCTGTTCTTTCCTTGTTTTTGCACCTCTACTTATACTGTCTTGGCTAATTTGTTTTTGTTTATATATTTGGAACATGCACAAGAATTTCATTGTACCTGTTCTTTTTAACTTGTACATCTGGCAATAAACTCTATTCTGTTCTTTTCTTTTTCCTCACACACAGGAGGAGTTTTGGTCGTAAATACTGAACAAGTTTATTATTTACGCTTGTTGCCCCGCCCCGTTTCAGAGCAGATTATCAGGAAAAATTCACTCTCAAAGAAACCTCAGACCTCAGGATCATCTTAGAGGATAATCTTATGAAACATAAAATAATCTGGGGTTTGTCATCCTTGGTTTGGATTTTTTGGAATCTTTCCTTTTATTACACTGAAGCATTTCCAGCAGGTTGTCCTCCTACCCACAATGCACAATTCTCTATACCTTATGATTGCTCTACCTCTTTTGCTGGTGCCAGAGTCTAGGGGGCGTGTCTAGGGGCTTGTCGAGCACCGATTGGCCTTCTTTAGTCGTTGCACCAAAGACTTCTGCCATAACACTTGTTAATCTCATGTTGCGCTGCATTTCTTACTTGAACCACTTTGGCCTGGGGGCTCTCAGAGAAGACCAGGGCCTGGTTGTAGAGAGGATCCAATGACTTCCTGGCTGATTTGGTTTTCTTCTTGGCCACACACACTCCATTCTCCAGGAGATAAACTTTGATGTAGGCCGCTGGAACAAAAGCAGAAAGACAAGTTAAAGCTGAAGTTCTTTCTCCATTTCATTTCCTAAAGGTTTGCCAGTTTTTAACACACGTTTGAATTGAAGCAATTATGAAGCGTATTATTCTAAATGTAGTAATGTAGTGCAACTGTTGTGAAAAATAACTAAATCCCACCTGGAGGTCCTTTTGAACCTGGTTTTTTGGTCAGGCCTCTGGCTTGGATCACCTCCACCTCCAGACCTCCGTTGCGCTCTACGAGGCCGATTTCCACGTCACCTGAAGGGGAAAAAAAGTCACTCTCAACTTAAGCAGCAAGTCAGTAATGGCTTCTAAACAAACACTTCATCACTTTTTTTGTGGTTGTGCTTTTGTTTCGGTCAAAGACTTTGATTTGACTTTATTGATCGCTCTACGTTCCCTCTTGGAAATTAAAAAATCCAGCAGAATGACAGAAAGATGTGGTTTTGCCACAGAAATTGGATTTTCTGTGGTAGTTTTTGTTTAAAGAGTCGCATTAACAACATCAGTGAAAGTTTACTGCAGTGGTGTCATTTTTTTATCCTGGAACGAAGCAAAGCAACTTCAGCAAAAGCTGATTTCAATGAGTGGATTTTATCAGGACCCCAGAGATACATGATGACAAAAGATCCTCCAACAGGAGACCCAACACTGACTTTACACACCTCTATAACTGTGTGTTTCCTTCATCATACATATATGGAATGTATACGAGTGTGTGTGAGAGATTTGTTCATAGTTTGAGATTGTTACCGGGGGGGCAAAAGAAAAAATAGAATTAAATATATAGACCATCTGGAGATTTGTGCCATTAATACAAAAATTATTAGTAACATAAATGATAATGTTGACGACAAAAATGTGCGTCGTTTAATGTTGTGTTCGTGATAAAATCAGGCTTTATCATTTACATTGTGAAGAAGAATTGGGCAACAAAAGAAGAACCAACCTAAAGTCTCAAAAGTTTGGAACCATTTCACTGAAAACGTATACTACACACCTGAGGTAGAACTGACATCTGTGACATGAAAATAAGCAGCAGAAAACTATTTCATATATATATAAAAAAAAACCTGAAGCCTTGAAAGGAAGACAATGATTCGACCGCCAAAAAATTAACAACAAATTAATTCATATATATTTTGTACAGTCACAGTTTTATGGCAGTTAAAATATTTGTATATTATGTACAATATAATAAGAATTGTATTTAAATTCCCCATATGGGTCTGTAACAGATGAAACATCTTATCAGATTTAGGAAATCCTTCTGTGTGTACACCGCTTTAGAGTTGCACATGACTTTGACCAGATTACCTCTTATTTGATTTTATCTTCAAGCCCTGGCTCCATAATTGTTGCGCCATTGTTGTTGGTTCATTGGTAAAGTCAATGATTTAACTTATCTCTGTAACCTATTGACCGTCTCAAACTGTGATCTTTTTAAAAACATGATACCATTAAAGACTGATTATTTTCATTGAAATTTTTGTTTTTTACTAAAAAGGTATAATTTAGTCGTATTTTATCAAAAATAGTCATATTTTAATCCAGTCCCAGCGGTATATATTCAAATCTTTCCAAACCGTTTTTTGTCCTGTTTACCTCATTCCTGACATTTTGACCATTTCAGATTTTTGGTTTTACCATTAAAGGGATCCTATTTTTTCAAATTTTAAATCACGAGATTGATGACGTCCCATGGCCCCAATGCCTGTAAACGGCCCGTTGATTTTTTTTCGGATCACAACTGTTTTTATCCTCTTTCGGAAAACAAAAAAGGGTGACATCACCATCTTTAACTTTTCCTGCTTTTTTTAGAGCAACTAAAAGCAGCACAAGTTGGTGTTTTGATCGAAAAAGCTGTTAAATGATCTAAAAATCTGTTAAATGATGTAAAAATCAGGCTGAAAGTTTCACTCCAATAGAAAACAATGGGATGTTTACAGACAGTGGCGCCGTGTGACATCATCAATCACATGATTTCAAGATGGAGGAACACAGACTCTGAAACTGTAAAGTAATCCTATTGTTAAAAGTTAATAAAAGGAATATGGTGTATAATAATGTGTTTTGTTAGACATAGATCTACTAATACGAACATTTAAAAGGTTTTAGGCCAAACTTCTAAAAACAGTGGAGGATCCCTTTAAGGTGCTATTTTCTTTTTTCCTCACATTTGCATTTAATCTCTGTCTCGTTGTTTTCAACACGAAAATGTTAAGTTTAAGTTGAACTTTAAAAAACTAACATAACTAATAAAATATGAAACAGTCCCTTTTGGATAAATACCAGTGGCTAAAGATCTGCTGCGTACGTCCATGGTTCTCCATTCCAGTATCTATTCATAAACTCTAAACTGAAGTTAATGGAAATAATCAATCATTCTCTCGATTAAAGGACGATGCTTCTTCCAACAGGACGACACAATAGCCTGTGAAATGCGACAGACGCCGTTATGTAACGTGGGACTGGACAGACGGTTTGTTTGGGAACTGGTCCAGTCAATGTCACTGGTTCCAAGGACACTGTTTAGTTGCCAGACTTGGATTGTGAGACACGTCCAACACTTGTGTGCAGCTCTTCTATGTGACTTATTCTGGATAAGAAACAAATAATGCTTTTTTTTTCTTCTGTTGGTTCTCACCCATTGACGTCATGGCCAGCGTCTGCCGTCCAACGAACTGGGCGGGTCCCATTCCATCCAGGAAGTCACTGAACTGAGTGTCTGATGCCAGACACATGCCACTGTAGTTAAGACTGCAGACAGAACGACAGGAATGAAGAAGGATTAAATACCAGCAGAAAGTCCCCATAGTGTACACGGGTCACTTAATGAGAGAACATAGAGAACTATTCTCGTCCTCGTCACCAAACTAACCCTGAACCGCCTGATTCAGCTGTAGAAGCTGAAGGAATCCAACAACTACATTAGGTTAGGTTTCTTTATTTGTACAAGGAGGCAAAATTGTTTTACAGACCAACAAAAAACATAAAACAGAAGCAAACTGACAGGACCAACATGGGGCAAAGACGATTAACAGTTAAAACTCTACAGATCAGACTTTGCAGCTGTCAAAAGTGCAAAAGATAAAAGAATGATTTTTTGCTTGTGTTAAATCAGGGGTGGACTGGCCCCGGTGGGCCGTCGACCTAAAGTGGGCCGGTCCACTATGTTAAGTTTTTTTTATAATTATTTTGACATGACCCATCGGTAACACTTTACTTGAAGTTTTATAGATAAAGGCTGACATTACACTGTCATTATTATGACATGAGCACCTGTCATTAGCATGAATAGGTGTAACCCCTAACCCTACATAACCCCTAACCCTTCGTTACCCTAAAGGCTCAAACATACCGGTGCAGACACCCACAAAACGCCAGGCAAATTAAATGCAAAGTTCAGATTTTACGACCGCACTGATTTCTCCACAAAACACTGCTCTGCATCGTATCGACCCGTATCAAATAAAACACCAACAAGTATTTCACCTCCTGGTGAAACAGAGCAGGAGAAACTGGTGGACACTTTAAAATCCATCCCAGGAGAACAAGGACAACAGAGAAGTGCTAAGAATTGTGGGAAATGTAGGATTTTAATGGAAACTACTACACCGCAGTGCACCAGGGTATGTAAGCCCTGAGGAGAGCAGACGCCGCTCGGCTGGCACTAGGACCCAGAAGCAGAGTAAGTGCGTCCCCTATCCAGCCTTCACAGGCTGTAATATCATCAGTTTATCATTTTACCAGTTATTAGAGCTACTGTCTTTACCAGGGAGATAATATTTATAACTGGTGATTGTTTTCTGGAGTTTTACTGGGATTTTTACCGGTGATTAGTTCATTTCTCCCTTGCGCTCCACGGTCCAAACTGACACCGTAGCCACACACATATGAGTGTCACACACGTCACTCAGTCACATTAAGGAAGGTTGTGGTCATTATAACAGGGTGGATTAAATAATGAATAAAATATTGTTTTATCCCGTTCTTCTCCGTGTTATTATCACATTATAAAAAAGTTTAAAAATAGCAGGAATTAGTGCTGGTCTACAACGGTGTTGACGGAAAATCCCGAGTCCGAGACAAGACCGAGTCAAAATGCTTCAGAGTCCGAGACGAGACCAAGACCTTTAAAATTTGGTCTCGAGACCAAGACCGGTCTTGACCACCACAACACTATCTCACACACACAAACACTGGTGCGTACAAGAAGAAGTGGCCAAAAATAGGAAACAAGTGGTATGTATATTTTTTTTTTATAAAAAAAACTTTAAAATAGAGGAAAAAAAGCTGTATTTCTTAGCAAAAGGAACAAAAATCTGGAAAAAGTGTCATAAATGTTGAAAAGAGGCAAAAATGGGACCAAGGAAGTTCTAAATGGTAAAAAAATAAAATAAAATAGGTAAAAAGGTGTTTTACACCAGTATCATTCAATACTAATCCTAACCTTTCAATATTTTAGGATCAATACACACACCTGTAGTGGGCACCCACCAGTAAAAACATAAACCAATGGAACGTATGAAGCAGAAGATGGAGGAAGCTTTTCTAGTAACAGAATTACATAATTGTATTTAGTTGTTTGGTGGCCTGCAGCCATTGGCTGCTGTAGTATGTGCTGTACGTGCCTTTGTGCTCACAGCCAAATAAGAGGAAGTGAAAGAAGTAGCGACTGCATAAATGCATCACCTCACACGCTGCCAACGCACACTCCCATTGGACGGTTAGGTTTTTGGGTTTTATGGAGACATAACAAGGACAGTGTGTCCTGAATTACAGCTGGTAACGTTCCCATCAGACAAAAGAGGAAAGGCCAGGCCAATCCATCACTGAGCTAACATAAAGGTTCAACTCCACACACACACACACACACACACACACACACACACACACACACACACACACACACACACACACACACTGATAAAAGGTTCTTTAAAGAGAAAGTCGTACAAAGACTGTGGAACCAAAATCAACCTGCACAGGTAAGTACGGCAGAATAAAGTTCTACTCAACACCAAACTATCGTATACCATGAGCATAAAAGTTATTTGACAGAAAAAAATAAAGTGTCTGTAAATCATGCAAAGAACATCAAAACTGAACAAATTTGTTCATCTAAATTCTTATAAAACATGAATCGTGGTTTTTATTTAAAGTGTATATACACTAGTAGGGATGTAACGATTAATCGTAAGGCAGTTAAAAATCGATTCATAGGTACCACGGTTCACATCGATGCTCTGAAAATTGAATCGCAGTACTTTTTTTTAACCAGCAGAGGGCGCTATATATTAATCCTTCCAGAAGCGGACGTGACGGGCGGAATCTGCTACTATTTTCTTTCTGGCCGCCATTTACTGTTAAACATGCTCATAAATGATTCTTTACTCCTTTAGCAACGAAAGAATATCTGTAATATTACGTGAATATCTGTAAAAGTCAGGTTTTTCTATTAACTGTCTGCTAGCATAGCTTCTCTTCTTCACTGGTGGAATAACTGCATGCCAACCGACCACTGGGTTACTAGCGCCCTCTGCTGGTCTAAACAAATATCTGACGTAAATACAGTAAAATGACTGTTTTTTTTTTTGTTTTTTTTTAAAGTCCAATTGTTAAGGCACAAAATACATTTTCAGTTGTACTTTTAAAAAGAAAAAGAACTATTACGCAGTTTTGAATTGTTTATTATAGAACCAGAATTTAAATTAATAGGTTTCTTCTTCATTTGTATTATTCCTTTATTTATTTCATTCAAGATTTATTTTTAGTTAAATTGCATCATTTTGAATAGTTTATCAAGGGATTCTTTTGACAATGAAAAATAAAAGGAAAATAGTATTGTATTTTCCCCAAAAAAATAAAGGAATATTTTTCAGTCATTTGTCAACATTCCCATTTTGTAAAATAAATCGTGAGAAAATCGTATCGTGAACCCAGTATCGTGAATCGAATCGTATCGGGAGTTGAGTGAATCGTTACATCCCTATACACTAGGTATGAAGTCGTGTAGTTTATTGATCCTTGTCCCACGCTTCACATGTTGGTCGAAGTATTTAAATTTAGTGGTTTTAGTAGTAAAATTTTGTAGAATAATTTGAAGAATTTATGTCAGATTTGGATAAAAATTGAGAGTTCTTTAAATAATTTGAGAATAAAAATGCGGTCGTGATGTAAGAAGTGGAAAACTGACTTCTGCAAACATTGTGGAGTTTAATTAAAATGTTTGTATTTAGAGGGGCTGAAATATCTACAACTGAATTAGTTTGATTTTTTCCATCACTTTTACTTTCTAGAGTGGGCCAAACTTGATGCTCTTAAGGGCCAAATTTGGCACCCAGACCTTGAGTTTGACACATTGGGGGAATAGGGAAATAAATGCATAGAATCCCATATTTCTGAAGACCTCAAGGCAGTCGTCTTCGATGGTCAATGGACAAATGTCTTGTTTTTTTTTTGCCCACCGATGAAAAAATCTGACTATTTCTTTTACTGTTTTTTTTTTGTTTTTTTTACACACATGAACCTTAATTTTTGTTGCTCAAAACCATAAACATGTTTAAAGAAATTAATGCGATTAATAATATTAATGATAAACAAGAGTCGAGTCACGTTTTCATCTCCTCTGCATTGGTTTGTTTTGTATTTAAAATATAGGCTTAAAGGTGCAGTCCGCAACTTTCAGATCCCTCCCTCCCCACTGCTCTCTTGCCCTGCCTGCAAACTTTCCAAAGTCCCTCCCTCAGAGGAGCTCACAAGCTAAAGTTAGCCAGACAGTAACATCACAGTAATAAAACATGCTCTGTTAAAAGCATATTACTGCAGCGCTTCTCTCTCTCTATGTGCACACACCTCAGCAGCAGCAACAACTGTAAAAATTATGGTGCTTCAGCTCCGGGAAGGGGGTGGGGCCTGTGAGCAACACCTGTCAGACAGACCATCAAACATAATCCTGGCTCTGATTGGTTCTTTTTTCTCGGTCTCGGTGCATTCTGGCAATCTGCCAAAGGCTGCAGGAGCAGCAGGGGGCGGGGCTCAATGAGTCTGTCTTTTTTCACACAAACTACTAGTTTGATGTAAAACTGTCCTTACATAGTGACAGCTTTAGTAAATATGACAAAAAGTCACTTTTATAAGAGTTGCAGACTGCACCTTTAAAACTGCTGTGAATAAGTAGTAAATTACCTTTACTTCATCTACTCTGAAGACACGCACACGCACACACACGCACACACACGCACACACACGCACACACACACACACACACACAGAGGTATTAGGGGTGATAAAATCCTCTGCTTTGGTTGACGGCGTTAGCCACTAAAGGCACATCTGGAGATTACTCAGATGTTGACAACACGACATCGTCAAACCTAAACAGTGCAGAAAATATTTCATACTTTCTGCTTTTACACACTGTCAGTTTGTGCAACAGAATAAAAAGGCCATTGTGTGTTAGTTTCTCACTAAATAAGAATGAAATAAATTAAATGTCAGGAAGGAGAAATATATTTTATTTAAAACCAATAAAGATTAAACAATGAAGACTTTCATTGTTCTTCTTTCTAATCATTTTGCCCTTAAAATATGTCAATACTATAGGAAAACTCTTTAAATGGGTAAAAAGTTAATGTAGCGAGATAAAGATGCTTTCATTAGCATCAGTGAGTGAGTTTAATGTCATGTCATCTTTGAAAAGTGTCTCACACACACAAACACTTGTGGTGTGACACACACAAACATTCAAGGTGCACGCACACAAACACTTGTGGTGTGACACACACAAACATTCAAGGTGCACACACACAAACACTTGTGGTGCACACACACAAACATTCAAGGTGCACACACACAAACACTCGTGGTGCACACACACAAACACTTGTGGTGTGACACACACAAACATTCAAGGTGCACGCACACAAACACTTGTGGTGTGACACACACAAACATTCAAGGTGCACACACACAAACACTTGTGGTGCACACACACAAACATTCAAGGTGCACACACACAAACACTTGTGGTGCACACACACAAACATTCAAGGTGCACACACACAAACACTCGTGGTGTGACACACACAAACATTCAAGGTGCACACACACAAACACTCGTGGTGTGACACACAAAAACTTGTGGTGCACACACACAAACACTTGTGGTGCACACACACAAACATTCAAGGTGCACACACACAAACACTCGTGGTGCACACACACAAACATTCAAGGTGCCACTGCAGTAGATTATCTGCTTTTATTTTCCTAACCTGGATCCCACTTCCTTGTTTCCTGTGTCACATCTTTCACTTTCATTAATAAACTCACTGCTGGTGTTTATGTAGTGATGTAATCATCCTCCTGATGTCTACCTCTGTCTCTGTGTAAGCCACACACACACACACACACACGGGTCAGTGTGTGTGTGTGTGTGTGTGTCGTTATGTAACCTATCCAAGCTGGTCTGATCTGTGTGTGTGTGTGTGTGTGTGTGTATCAGTGTGTGTGTGTGTGTGTGTTGCCTGTCAGGTGTGTGTGTGTGTGTGTGTATCTGTGTGTGTGTATGTGTGTGTGTTACTGTGTGTGTGTGTGTGTGTGTGTGTGTGTGTGTGTGTGTTCAGTAGTACTAAGTTATCACTGCTGTGATGATGTCACTTCCTTGTGACTGTCACAGAAATGATGGATGATGTTTATTAATTCATGTCATACATCCATCCTTTCATCCATCCTTAGCGTGCGATGAAGCCTATTCCAGGTTCCGTGCAGGGCTCCACCCCCAGGAATAAAAAACTGAAGTTATTTCTCACATGTGTCAAACCCAAGGCCCGGGGGCCAAATCAGGCCCTTTAGAGCGGTGGTTCTCACTTTTCTCTTACTGTTGAACCAAGACTAAACATTTTACTCTGAATTCTGTGAAAAAGCACCTATAGATCATAATAATGGAATGAATGAGTGATAACACATTTTAAATAATCTCATTTTGCAAATAAGTGAATCAAACAGTATTTAGTTCCTCCCGAATGAATTTATTTCTATAGATTTTATTATTTCCTGATGTGGAACCAAGACTGACTCATGTTCATGTTCTAATCATTTCTATCGTCATTTTGTGGGTTTTTTTCTGTAAATTTGTGTATTTTGTTGTTGTTTGTCTGTTTTTTCTTATTATTCAGTATATTTGTGTGTATTATTTAAATCACTGTGTGTGTGTTTTGTTTGTGTGTCGCTGGTAATGATTCATATTCTTTCTCTCTTAGGGGCGGATTCACTAAAGGTTTAGAGCTATTATTATTGTGTGAGTTGCTGGTAATATTTAGTATGATTATCATTTTTAATTAAAAATAAATATATTTTTAATGCTTTCATTTGTTTATTTTCCTTTCGCTCTCTTTCAAGTACCCGCTGTAGTGCCATCGCGTACCCCAAGGGGTACACATACCCCCATTTGAGAAACACTGCATTAAATTTGGCCCGCTCGAGAAAGTAAAAATGACAGAAAAAACATGAATATTTTTTTCTAAATGACCAACTAATTCAGTTGTAGATATCTCAGCCCTCCAAATACAAACATTTTCATTTAAATCCACAATATTTGCAGAGCTCAGTTTTCCAATTCTTATATCACATGACAGCAGTATTTTTTTTTTTTATCTCAAATTGTTAAAAAAACTAAAAAATTTTAAAATTTGGCAAATTTTCTTCAAATTATTCCACAAAAATTTTCCCCAAATTCCCAAAATCAGGGAAATTGAAGTGAAAATCCTGCAGTTACTGACACACTCACATGCATATATCATTTATATATCATTTATATATCATTTATATATCATTTATATGTAGAAGTGCAAACTAGGGAAATTTAATGTTGAATTTGTTGTTTTGCATCTGTGGTTGACTTAAGGTCAAACTGGTCAATATTTGGCCTCTGAACTAAAATTAGTTTTTACAAATTTGGCCTAAAATCTTCAAAATGTTCTTATTATTAGATATATGTCTAACAAAACATATAATTTCTATTGTTTTCTATTAGAGTGAAGCATTCAGCCTGATTTATAGATAATTTAGCAGATTTTTCAGTTAAAAAAACAACTTGTGCTGCTTATGTTTGCTTTAAATACTCAGGACAAGTGAAAGATGTCGATGTAAACCTTTTGTTTACTGAGAGAGGATAAAAACAGTTAGGCCTGGGCTATAAATACACTCAAGATGTTTTATCGATATAGAAAAATATAAAATTAACAATATATACAATATATTTTAACTTATAGCTTATTTTGTAATAAATGACTTGTTTTTGCTTGTTCTCAGAACAACATGAAAAGCACAGCTAGCCCAGACCTTCCCCTAAAAGAGTCACACAACAGAACTCACTCACACATGCTGTCCCTTAGAGGAGAAAAAGCCAAAAGTGGAACAAATTGTGCATCAGCAAATTTAACCCAGAGTTATCTTTCTGGTCGGACTTTCAGTTGAAAATATTGAGATTTAAATCATATATTGTTATTTTATTTTAATATCTATATACATTTTGGTACAAATCACATATGTTTGGTCTATATTTGGTCCTTTAGCTAGTTCCAACTCTGTGGTTTGGTAGTAGACAATAAAGCAGAGAAGAAGAGCTCTCCTAAGGGACCTTTACTCTCCCTTAAACAGTGCACTGACACGCTCTGGTGGCTAAAGTTAGAGTTAAAGAGTAAATCGCGGACTGTTGAAAGATTCCCACACAAAAGGACTTTTATCCTCAGGGTTTGTGTCTAAATTAAACTTGAATTTCCAAATGTTGAACTTTATTAGCTTGCTGTAGCGCCACCTTTAGGACAATTGGCTGAGGCGACCTGTGATGGGACTGAACCCCAGCATTGGGAGTATCCAGGGACAATAGATGAAAAATATCCATTAGGCTAACTCTGATACATTTACTGTAATGTTGATTAATGTACATTGTCCCTGTTGAATGAACACAATAACAATATTACTGCTTTTAAAAACCGTTGTACTCACTTTCCTTCGGAGCCGTAGCTGTTCATGCTGTCCTCTATGGACTCGTGGCTCGCTTGGCGAACGGCTCGACTCGGCATCTCCACAGCGAGGCCCGTCTCCGTGCTCCTCTGGATTCCTCCTTTTAACTTCCTGCCTTCGCTTTCAACTAGAAAACAACAACAAAAACACTAATGTTTTACTATATCTTGTACATATCGCCACTTTTCTGAAAGACACAATTCTGTTTTTCACGTGAAGTTCTCACAGGGTGATTCTGTATTTAACCCTCCTATTATCCTAAAATATTACTAACATTGAATGGTTTTCATCCAAATCTTTTTAAATTAACTGACAACATTAATGACCACTAGAGTATGAACCCTATTGGTTGTGGTGACGATATGACCTATGACCTTTCCTGCAGCGCCATCATCGGGTCAAACCTTCAGTTTTAGAGTTAGTTTATCTTAAAAATCTTTCATCTAAATATGTTCTAATTTGTGGTGAACATTCATGACTCTCACAGAATGAACAGCTCTGTTTTTGAAAGGGATTGTGTCTGTTGGAGGGTCAAAACTATCATTCAGTCTCAGACACATTCTCCTCTACGTCACTTTCACTGTGAAAGAGCTGTTACAAAACCTCCTCAAACCTCTTTTCTTGGACCTCAAAGTACCAGCTTTGCAGCTGTAGGTGTGGGGATGTATGGTCACACATGGGTCACACAGACAGACACGTTTGACACAGATAAAAGAGCTTGGGGTCAAATTAACCCCAAAGGAACATCTATGCATACGACATGTGTTCAGCACATTGAAAAAATCAATTGTACCCATTAAATTAGAAAAAGTCATGAGATATGTAGCAATAAAAAGTAAACTATTGTAGTTTTGAATGATAAATATTGGATGGGGTCAAATTGACTCCAAGGATGAAATGAGGGTTAAGGGAGGGGTCTAAAGAAATGAATACTTATGCTGTATATCAGAATACACAGGATATGGAACTGTGTAGTTTGAAGTTGGGGGACTCCATTTCTATTATATTTGCACTTGCTTTTAATTATTTTTATATATTTAATATTTATTCCTGAGTTAACATAACCATTGTTTTCATTCCTTTATAATCATGTACATGTCTTGTTTTATTTATTTTCACCTTGTTATAATTTCTACTGGAGCCACTGTGACGTATTCATTTCCTCCTGGGATTATGCTGGTGTTTCTGATTCTGATTATTGCAGTTTTTTTTTATGGAGCTTTAAAATGTGATGCTCTCTGTGTTTGTAACGTAGTGAAATAAAACAATATAATAAGAAGGATTAACACTCGTTTGTTTTCAAGTGTTTCTCCATCTGGACGAGGCAGATTATGTGTTTGTCCTGCTGCAGCCTCATCAGTGTCAGAAGAAGGACGATCGCTGAGATGAGATGAGAAATCACACACACACACACACACACACACACACACACACACACACGTGACCAAGGACAGAGACGCTGCTTCTCTCTCTGAGTGGGGACGGCGCATAAGCCTGGTTTTACCAAATAGTCACAAAATCATTGCACGGCACAATTTAAAGCTTCAAGGTGTTCCTTTGATTGTGGTGTGTGTGTGTGTGTGTGTGTGTGTGTGTGTGTGTGTGTGTGTGTGTGTGTGTGTGTGTGTGTGTGTGTGTGTGTGTGTGTGTGTGCGTGCGTGCGTGCGTGCGTGCGTGCGTGCGTGCGTGCGTGCGTGCGTGCGCGTGTTGATGTTCAGTTTACAATGTTGCGACTAAGCCGGTGCTTTATTACACGGTCTTTGTTCCTAATGAAAGAACAGAAAGACGTTTTCCAGAACAAAGCTCTCTGAAGACTTAAAATCAGGAGTTAAAAATAAACGGTGTAATATTCACACCTTCACGTACTTAAACTAGAAAAGCACTCAGAGAGCGCACACCTCCGCCAAGCAGCTCAAGCTCAGCTAACACGCTTCGGTCACGGTCACATGGTAAACTAAGGATTAACATGACTACCTGTCAACATTGAGCTGTCTTACCATGACTACCTGTCAACATTGAGCTGTCTTACCATGACTACCTGTCAACAGAGATTTTCAAATGGGGGACTTTCAGTTATTCAGTATTTGTACTTTTACTTAGTTGTTGTTTTCATGTACTTTATACACCTCTGCTCAATAATCAATATTCCTCGATTCATAATTCTTTCAATCAATCTATACTTGCCACAGATTTATATAATAACATGAGTTAATCAAATCAGGCAAAGAGTTTGCATTTCTTTTAAAGTTTATTATTATTCCTTACAAACTAAGTATACCAAAAAAGTCCAAAATTGACCCCAACATTCTAAAAAGTGTAATAATTCATAAATTATTACACCAAGTAATGAGTCGTACATTTTACCATGACACCAAATGAACCAATCAGAATCAAGGACATCAGTTAAACAATGAAAAAAAAAAACTTATTTTGAACAGATTTAATGGATTAAACTAAAGTAATCGAGTCAAATACAAATTGAATTGTGAATTGTGAAGTACAAAATAACAGTATATGAAGCTCTGGAGATTTATCGAAACCTGTCAGTAATAAATCTGAATCTCACCTCACATAATAATATCATCTCTCACATTGATTTTAATCCAGTTCAAGGGTCGTCATGGTTTAAAATCCCAGAGTTGTGAGGATTGACAGAGACAAAAAACCAAAATGGGTCAGAATGCAGATTTAATGCTGATGTGAGCCTCTGAGCAACTACAAATACAAGCTTTATAGTTGTAAAACCAATATTTTAATCCTAATCTTTCTCTGAATCTGGATTTAGCTCCAACCGCAGTGCAGCCAAACCTTTATGGTAACAACTCAACGCCACCAGCATCGTTTGGAAAGTAGCTTAAAAAAGAGAGAGAGAGAGAGAGAGAGAGAGAGAGAGATGCATAA